>NW_020538040.1:109265537-109500537 GCF_003426905.1 Ctenocephalides felis
ATATATATATATATACAAATGCATATATACATATACACACACATGCAAAAATATATATACACATTGCATATACAGATACAACAATATATACCTATATATGTACACATATACATGGACGACTATACATATATAAATATACGTATATACATATATGCAACGTGCATGCATATTCACAACGACGTACATGTACATGTATGAAACAAACATATACTCATACCTATCTATGTAAGAAATTTTTCTCACGTCAGAAATTAGTTATTTTGACGTACAAAATTTATAATTAGTTCCATCAGTTTTAATAAGTTACTAATAAATCAGTGAGCTGAGTGATCCTCGCCTCTGGGTGCAGGTAGAATTTTTGTTAAAATGATCCCCATCAGAGGGGACATAGTGTCAAACAATGCTGGTGATGCAATCAATGAATCACACAATAATTTGAACAAAACGCTATGTCCAGGTATATCAGATATAGCCCAAAACCCGCTGACCAGCTCATGCGACGGTGTGACTAGTAAAGTAGAACCAGTGGCTGAACTGTCACATATAATTCCGGAAAATGTCATTTTACAACGGAATGAGTCATTGAAGTGCCTTGAGAATCTGATAAATGAACTGCATATGATTGTCAAATCAAAGTCAAACATACATAAAGAGGTGAAAAAATAAAAACAGGCAACATAGCGGCCGTAATTAAAAGATTTATTGATTTAGACAACCAATTGTTAGAGGAAAAAGGCCGAACCACGGATGATACGGAAGTTATGATAAATGAAGTGCAATGTTGTGAGACAGCCCCTATAGAAAAAGTGTACGGCAGGACACAAGCAAAGCCACAAGAAACCGAAACTCACAACATATAAGCAATAATCAGGTTAATGAGAAAAAGGTTTGCCAAGACGTCAGACGATCATAGAAATATGTAATGAAGAAGAAATCGAGGTAAATGACTGGCATAAAGTTCAGCCGAGAAAAAGACAAAAAAAAGGAAGCAAGGGTACATCTGTCAGAACAGGACTCTAACCATAAAATGATAAAAAATCATAGAATTTTTCCAAAACCAAATGCCTTATTAATCCGGCCGACCGAAAAAGTTAATTATTCCGAAATATTACGTCGCATCAAACATGATGTCCCTGATGACAAGGTAAATACGACAGTAGACAAAATAAACAAAACCAGAAATGGAGACTTGTTGATAACTATTTCTAAGAAAAGAGGACAAAGGCCAAGGACTGCAACAGATTATCGCAGGTGTGTTAAAGGATGAGGCCGAAGTTATTTATAAGGGGCACCAAGAAACTATAGAAATAAGGGATATGATGATGAAACCTCAAAAATTGATATCCAGATAGCACTACAAAAAGCAACCGGGGGAGCCTCCAACACACCAGCAGCAGCAGAAGAAATTAGGCTTCGTAAGGCATATAGAGGTACCCAGATTGCTACTGTAGCTCTTCCAGCGGCAGTTGTACACGATCTGCTCAAAGCAAGAAAGTAGCAAAATACGAATTGGATGGGTCAACTGTCAAATTAAAATCATCAAGAAACCAATTCGATGTTTTAAATGCTGGCTATTCGGACATTATGGATCACAGTGCAAGAGCGAAGTGAATCGGACCAATCTATGCTTTAGATGTGGACAAGAAGGTCACAAAATAGCCAACTGTATAAATGCAGCAAAATGTGCACTATGCGCTGAAAATGGAAACTCTGAAAATGTAGCACATCATGCCGGCACTCACAGATGTCCTCTATATAGGGAGGCCATATAGAGAAATAATGAACGACGTAAAAGCATGAAGATAATACAGCTAAACATGAATCATTGTGAGGCTGCACACGACTTGTTTATGCAGACGGTAAGAGATATGAAAATTGATGTTGCCCTCTTATCAAAACCTTACAAACACCTAACTGATTGGCCATGGGAAACGGACAGTACCACCAAAGCCATTATTTGGTCCTGTGGCAAATTTTGTTTCCAAAATGTTGTTAACAATAGCAACGCTGGATTTGTCGCAGCATCATTAGATGGCATACATTTATACAGCTGTTACGCTCCACCTAGTCTTTCTTTGCCAGATTTTGTCGATTTTTTAGATCGTCTTGTGGAGGATGCAAAACGACACCACCCCGTAGCGATAGCCGGTGACTTTAACGCATGGGCGGTAGACTGGGGAAGTAGGAAGACTAATGCAAGAGGTAAAGCACTTTTGGAGGCCTTCAATGCACTTGACGTGGTTTTACTTAATAGTGGTGATAAACCAACCTTTGAAAAGGGCAGTGCAAGCTCAATAATAGACCTTACTTTTGTTAGCAATAGCCTCGTCAGAGGAATTTGCAATTGGGAGGTATTAGATATCTACACTGCTAGTGACCACAATGCAATCATCTGGGAAATATCAACAAATAGAAACATTAGTAGAAATGCGAAAATATCTAAAGCCATTGGGTGGAAAATAAAATCTTTTGATGAAAGCGCCATGAGAGTTGCCTTAAATTGCAAACCTATAATTTCAGAACACGCAGAGGAGCATACTAGAGAGCTGATGGAGAGAATAACCGAAACCTGTGATATCAGTATGACTCGTGAACATGGCATAGATCAAAGACAATCTGTGCACTGGTGGACTGAAGAAATCAGCTCTCTTCGTAAAGAGTGCCTAAAGAAAAGAAGGATCTCTCAGCGTGGATATAGTCTCAGTAATTCTGCACAACTGGTAGTGGAATATAAACAAGCACGTAGACAACTAAATAAAGCTATCAAAGATAGTAAAGTTAGGTGCTGGAAAGAACTTTTGGATGAAGTCGAGGAAAATCCATGGGGAAGACCTTATAAGACTGTAATGTCTCGCCTCAAAAGCCAGCCAGTACCTTCACCAACTTGCCCACGACTATTGAATAAAAAAGTAACTACTTTGTTTCCACGACAACCTAATTTGAACTACCAGGTAACACATGTAGAACAGAATAATATTCCACTTATAACACTGCAAGAACTGATGGAAGCTTGTCATCGCGTTGGTAATAGCAAGGCACCGGGATTAGATGGAATTCCTAATATTGCCTTGAAAACATCAATTATGACATCTCCGACAATGTTTCCTAATGCATATAATACATGCCTGAAAGAAGGGGTTTTTCCACAAAAATGGAAACAGCAAAAACTAGTGCTTATTCCCAAAGGAAAAAAACCACCAGATGAACCATCATCCTACCGTCCAATATGCATGCTGGATACAGCGGGTAAAATTTTTGAAAGAATAATTCACCAAAGAATAGATGCAGTAGTTGATCCAATCCTAGCAGACAATCAGTATGGTTTTCGCAAAGGGCGATCAACTATCGATGCTATAAACTTGGTAGTTAATACCGCCAAAGAGGCAATTGCTGGAACCAGATGGAAGGGGGGTTCAAAAAAGTACTGCCTTGTAGCTACATTGGATATAAAAAATGCTTTCAATTCTGCAAACTGGGATTGCATTATGAATGCACTCCGTGACAAGAACGTGCCAGCATACCTATGCAATATAGTCGCAAGCTACTTTACAGACAAAATTCTAATGTACCATTCACGCGATGGTACAGAAGAATATAATATAACAGGAGGTGTGCCGCAGGGCTCTGTTCTAGGCCCTTTGCTGTGGAATATTATGTATGATGGCCTTTTGAGACTAGAGTTTCCAGAATGTGTGAAACTAGTAGCATATGCAGACGATGTTGCCATAGTGGTTGTCTCCAAACAAATTGATGACATCGTAAGCCTATTCGATATTACATTCAGAAAAATTAATCGGTGGATGGGAACAATGAATCTCCAATTAGCACAACAAAAAAGTGAAGCTGTTCTTATCACTAGTAGGAAAAGAATTGAGACCATCAAGCTAAAGATAGGAAATCTTGAGATCACGTCAAAACCTCACATCTGTTACCTTGGCGTAATGCTTGATGCTCGTTTGAATTTCAATCAACAGGTGGAACACGTTAGTGCTAAGGCGTCAATAGTTAGGACGAAACTTGCTCGACTGATGCCTAATATTGGAGGTCCTAAACAAACCAGAAGGATATTACTATCGTCAGTTATTACTTCGGTGCTGACATATGGTATCTCCATATGGGGTGATGCTCTTAAATCTCAAAAATCGAGGAGAATGGCAGGGCCCTTATACCGTCTCAGTGCTATAAGAATTGCTTGCGCATTTCGCACAATATCGGCGGAAGCAGTGTGCGTCATTTCAGGAACTGTGCCTCTCTTAGTCTTAGCAGAGAAAAGACGGACAATTTACCATAGAAGACATCAACAACTGTGTCCTAAAAAGTTAAGATTAGAAGAACGGCAGAACAGCATTGACCGATGGCAGCGACTGTGGGATGTCGCTGTAAAGGGCAGATGGACGCATCGTCTCATTCCTAACATCAAAGTCCGGCTAAGTCGCAAGCACGGCGAAGTAAACTATTATACTAGGCAAATGCTATCGGGGCATGGCTGTTTTCGAGCCTACCTACACCGATTCAAGCACGATAGCTCGCCGGATTGCCCATATTGTTTGGGCAAAATCGAAGATGCTGAGCACGTGTTCTTCGTGTGCCCGCGATTTGGTGCTCTACGGGATGATGTGGAGGAGACATTGAGACGCACAATTACCCCAGGTAATGTTGTTGAAGTGATGCTGACAAGTGAAGCTGCTTGGAACGCCATAGACAGATTTGCGAGAGACGTTTTAATGGACCTGCGTTCTATAGAGAGAGAAAGGGCGAATGGGACTTCGCCCATTTAAAAGATAAGTATAATGTTTATGAATCATAACATTGTTTATAACAAGTTAAGAATTGTAACATTCTAGATCCTCCCCCCACGAAGTAATGCCTAACGGCGGTTTCCGTGGGGACCAGAGGCAGGGGCAAAGCGGAGGTTTTAGTCGGTATTATACCAGGGCGGTATCGAGTCCGACATACCCAGACAGAAGACCGGTCTGGGATGCATAAAAGCATTTCCTTCGCTATACAAAAAAAAAAAAAAAAAACTATCTATGTAACTATAGCTATACACGTATACACATACATATACGCATAAACATGTATATATACATATATACACACATACATATATACATATATATATATATATATACATATATACATATATATATATATATATATATATATATATATATATATATATATATGTTTAATTTGAGTTTAATATTCGGGCGTAACATCAATAAAAATAGTATGAGTTTTTTTAAAAAAAATTTATTTATTTAAAATCCATACGTTTCGGCTAGCATCTTAGCCATCATTCAGTGGTAATCAAGTTAACTATAAAAATTGAAACTAAATAAATTATATGAAAGGAAATTTCATGGAAAAACAATAATAATAATAATAGTAATGAAACACTTACATTTATGACCGAGTTGATTATGTTCGTAGGATATGAGTTGTTTTTCAGTGTGTTTATAACCAGGTCAATGTTCGTGTCCCAGAAGTTTTTGTCAGATAGTAATATGGCGTGGTCTGTTAAATTTATTATTGTCGCTATTTTCATTTTAAGAGGGTGGTATGAGTGGTAATTTATGTATCGTCCGGAGCTAGTTGGTTTCTGGTACCAGTTAGTAATTAGTCGGTGGTCATTTGACAACTTTTGACAAAACAACTCATATCCTACGAACATAATCAACTCGGTCATAAATAACAGACGCAGTTACATTTTTAACAAACAAAAAGACCTCACAGACCATAAAAACCGTTTAGACTTAGAATCATATACTGGTGTCATTTGCCTACCGTACGTAAAAGATTTATATTTCTCGTGGAAAAAATTATTTCAACAGTGTGGCATTCTGTTGGTATGTAATTGTGATGCAACCCTTAGTTCAATTTTTACACAAATGAAATCTAAGTTCAATTTTGACCGGCTCAGGAATTTAGTATATCAAATTAATTGCTCTAATTGCGAACTCTTTTATATTGGAGAAACTAGCCAAAACCTGAGTAAACGCCTTAATCAACACAAAAATAATTCAAAAAATCCCAAACAATTTAAAACAATGTTAACTGAGCATATTAAAAATTTAAATCACAATATCGATTTTTTTAACCCTAAAATTTTACATTTTGAAGAGAATACAATTAAAAGAAGATTCGCTGAGGGGTTGTTTTTACAATTACATAACGACAAAGTGATAAACAAACGCTTTGACAATACGGCCCTGAACGAAGCGAACACGTGGTTTCTTAATAGCGTGTCAAAATTCCTTAAAAAATAACAAAATCCCATCGCCTTTTAAATTTTCCAAAAAATATCAACACATGCTAAAAACTACTTTGAGAAAGTTGTGACATTTCTATCCTAAACTCCGAAGAGTAAATACATAGTTTCGACAACTTGTCAAGTTATCATGATTATTAGTGTGTTTTACCATTTGTGATGTTTGTGTTAAAAAATACATATCTTATCAATGTGCACATACTCATACCATGGATTAATAATGGTTTCATATGCTATATTAGGATACAAAATTGTAAGTGTTTCATTACTATTATTATTATTATTGTTTTTCCATGAAATTTCCTTTCATATAATTTATTTAGTTTCAATTTTTATAGTTAACTTGATTACCACTGAATGATGGCTAAGATGCTAGCCGAAACGTATGGATTTTAAATAAATAAAAATTTTTTAAAAAAACTCATACTATTTTTATTGATGTTACGCCCGAATATTAAACTCAAATTAAACATATATATCAACATCAAATTCAAGACTATTCAAATATATATATATATATATATATATATATATATATATACAATACATATATATACACATGTACATAAATGCTCACAAATATATATATATATATATACATACATACAAATATACGCATATACAAATACATGTATACACATATACATATGTATATACATACAAACATACATGTAAATAAGTAATATACAAATATATACATATATACATACAAATACATATATATATATATATATATATATATATATAAACATACAATATATGTAAACTCGTATATATGTAAAGCAAACAAAATATTTATGAAGATGGATAATACATATAAAATACAAGTGGACTTATATTAAGTTGGTTGGTTACATATAGAGAAGTGTGCACAGCACTAGAGATTGGCACTAACATTTATACAACTAACTTGTCAACACTATGCATTTTTTATAATTTTTTGTATGATGTTAACAGAAAAATGATAGTTTTATTGAACAAAAATGTAAGTAGAATTATGTAATTTCTGCCACGACTTCTGCACTTTGCGAGTACCGAGGCAAGTATGAACACATGTTTTGAGAGATTTTTAAGAGTCATTCCAGGATTGTTATGGGCGGGTAGGTAGAAAATGGTCGGAGTTGAAACTAGTAATGTTAGGCTAGGTTTGTATGGTTAGAATTAGGAGAAAAAAATTGGAAATGTTATTTAGTATTACTAGGTAGTTGTACTAATAACTCAAATATCTAAAATAAAAAAATTTTAAGGTTAATTCAAAATTTGCTATGCATGGGTAGGTAAAGCTCGGGTATCAAGGCCGAAGTTAAACTAGGAAGTGTTGGCAAGGTTAGTAAGGTCAGAATTAGTTTTGTTCAGAGAAGATAAATTTGGAAACATTATTTAGTATAACTTGGTAGTTATCGCAGAGTAAGGAGGAATCCGATCTTTTGTTCACCGCGTGATCACATATTGATATGAAACAAGATTCTGCAAAACGTCTCTGAATGGTGTTCCGTTCATGGTAGAGAATACTGGCATTATAAAAGTTAAAGGAGTGTTTGAAATTTTTTATGTGTTCTGTTATCATAGTTTGGTTTTGGTTGGGGTTTTTCGAATTAGTGTCGTGTTGTTTGAGTCTTTTTATTAAATTTTGTCCGGTTTCACCTATGTAAGTAGAAGGGCAATCATTGCAATTTATTTTGTAGACAATGTTGGAAGTACGTACTAAACTAGTGGGAGATTTCAGGTTTGTGTAGAGGGATTTAAGAGTTAGATCTATGTTGCAGGTTAGTCTGATGTCTACCTTATGAAAAAGTTTTTTCCACACTGGAAAAAGTTCTTTTACGTAAGGTAAACAAACGTTGCCTATATAGTTATTGTCTTTAGAATTTTTTCTGGGGAAAAAGAAGAATGCATACTGTTGAGGGTTTTAAGTCTGTTGGAGGTGACGGAGTTGATGAGGTGCAGTGGATATGAGTTGTTAATTAAAGTTGTGCGGATGAGGGATAAGTTAGAGAGCCAAAATTGTTTGTCTGAGAGTAGGATGGCATGGTCGACTAAATTAATAATAGTGCCTATCTTCATGCTAGAAGGGTGGTAGGAATGATAATTTAAATACCTACCCGACCAAGAGGTTTTTGGAACCAATTAGTGATAATTCGATTGTCTGTGGTTTTTATAATTTTTACGTCTAAAAAGCTGATAGAATTTTCTTGTTCTTTTTCAAACGTAAAGGAGAGATGCTCATTAAATGAGTTAAAACTATGAAGTAAGAGTTCGAAATTTTTAACGGGAACACAGTTAAGGATGTCATCAACGTATCAGTAATAAAAATGAAGGTCTAAATTGTAGGAATTAAAAACTTTCAACTCTAAGTGTTGTAAAGCAATTTCTGCGAGTGAGGGAGATATAGGAGAACCCATAGATGTGCCAAATATTTGAAGGTAAAAATGGTCGTTGAATTCGAAATAAGTATTCGAAACTATGAATTTTATGGACTCGAGAAACCAATGCAGTGATAACGTTGTATGACATGAGATTTCGTCCCATCTAGCAGTGATAGCATCTAAAATTAATTGTAGGGGGACGTTTGTGAATAGGGATACTACGTCAAGACTAACCAATAAGGAGTTATCAGGAATAACGGAATCGCGGAGATTGTTGACAAGTTCAAAGGAGTTTTTTGTAAAGAAACGAGACTTGACTGTGACTGAAGAGAGTATGTTGCTTAGGTATTTGGAGAATTTTGAAAGAGGTGAGTTCAGGTCAGCCACGATAGGTCTGAGAGGAACGTTGTGTTTATGTATTTTAGGAAGTCCGTAGAGTTTGGGGTTGTAAGGGTGCAGGTTTTTAATTGTCAGTGAGATTTGTGGAGTAATTTGTTTGTTAGAGACTAAGTTGTTTACAAATTTATGAAAAGTACGGTTAATTCGGTCAGTGGGATCGGAGTTAATGGGAGAATATGTTTTTTTTTTATGATTTATTGGCTTTATAAGCTAGTATATTAGCCATATACATGAGTTAATCTTATTTAAACATTTATACTATAATACATTATATCTACACTATATCTTAGTCTTGTCTTACATATATATCACTGACTTATGTATATTTCATTTATAATTTTATATTATTAGATTTTATATAAGTATACAGAGCACCATATAATCTTATATCTGTTAAAATTGTTATAAAATTAATTGGAAGGGAGATTTTATGTTTTATTATTTCCTCCCATAGTTTTTGTCTGCCCCTTTCCCAACGTTTACACACCATGATGATGTGTTCTGCATCCGCCCTAGTCGCTTCACCCAAGCAGTAGCAACTAGGATCGATATCGATCCCAATTCTGCTTAGGTGGAATGGAGCGTATGAATGATTTAGTCTTAATCTACATAGTGTAGCGTAAAACGGCCGACACTCCGTAAATACGTCATACCATGGTTTGGCTGGAATTTTTCCTTGTATCATACCATAAAATCTACCTTTAATTCTTATCGATAACTGGAAATCCAATTGCCAAATATTCCGTATGTTTGCCCTGTTAAATCTTTTTATATCACTATATGATATTCCATCCGCAGCAACAGTCCCTGTATTTATGGCATCTTTGGCGCCGTTATCCGCCGCTTCATTGCCAGCTATCGCAATGTGGCTTCTTACCCATATAATGCGTAACTCCAATTTTTTTGATAATATCGCATGTATGTCATTTAATGTATCTAAAGTTAATAATGACGGGTTCTTTAACAACGACAACATGCCCTCAAGGGCAGACCTGCTATCGCTGATTATGACCGACTTCTTTACATTATGTTCATCAATATACTTTACGCACCTATTAATAGCGTACATTTCCGCTGTATATATTGACGCATCTTTATCTAGTCTATATTTTGTGAAGGAATTTGTCCCCTGATGGTAAAAACACGCACCAACACCATCTGCATTCTTCGAACCATCTGTATAAAATATATCATAGTCTTCAAATATTTCCCGTATACTTCCTTCGACCTCCATCCTGCATTTATTGGTATCTCCGCTATAGTGCACATTGGCAAAATCGATTAGAATTATATTTTTCAGATTAGAAGAAGTAACATTGTACTTGAAATGAAATCTTGAGGTTGCTGTCCAAGTTTGTAAGAGATTACATTTTTCTACCACTTCACGATACGCAGTTACTAGAATAGGCCTCTTCCTATTTCTCCAATATGTACTGTTCAGTTCATTATTGATCTGATTCACATCCTTTAATACTACGTTGTTAAATTTCATTCTATCTATAATGAAGTTTGAAGCCAACAAGCTCCTTCTCAAGTGTAAAGGATACATGTTAGCTTCAACATGTAATTCATTGATGGGCGTGGAACGCATGACCCCCAAACAAGACCTCAAAGCTTTGTTTTGGATTGTGTCTAGTTTGCTAAGTACACTTTTGGATGCGTCGCCATATATGAAACTACCGTAATCCAACTTAGATAGTATTAATTGCTTGTATATTCTAAGAGAAATCTTGATATCAGCACCATAATTTATGTGATTAAGAAACCTGAGAATATTCAGTGCTTCTTCACATTTAGAAACTAGATAATCGATGTGTGGTTTCCACTTTAATTTGTCATCAATAAGTAGCCCGAGACATCTAATTGTAGGTTCAACCTTCAGAACATAATTGTTTATGCTGATGTAGTTTGGATTTATAGACTTCCTATGTCTTGTAAAGAGGCTTATTGTACTTTTATTTTCTGACATTAAAAACCCTAACGATATACACCAATTATGGAAGAGCTGCATTGTTATATTCATTTTATCAATAGCCTCATTCAAAGTATGAGCCTTATGTAGAAGTATAATATCGTCCGCGTACTGCATAATTTTGACTTCCAGATCTAGCTCGGTTTGTAACTTGCAGGTATATAGATTGAATAATAGCGGACTAAGAACGGATCCTTAAGGTAGTCCTTCTTTCATTTTACGTGGTCCGAATTGTAAATTGTTACACCTGAGATTGACTCTGCGGTCTGATATGAGGTGGTATATATGAAGAATAAATCTTCTTGGCATCTTGATATCAGACAGAATCTTCATTAATATAGGTATTTGGACGCAGTTATATGCATTAACTAAGTCCACGTTTGCAGCAATCAGGAGATTATTTTTGCTAAATTAATTTTGATATCATATACTAATGATGTGATAACGTCAATCGTGCCCCGATTATTACGAAAGCCTAGCATGCAACTAGGGAATATCCTGTTGCTTTCCGCCCACCATTCCAATCTTCTTTTGATCAGTCGTTCGAATGTTTTCGCTATACATGAAGACAAAGATATAGGACGATATGATTCTGCTCTTGAAGGATCTTTGCCTGGTTTAAGAATTGGAATTGTAATTATATTTTTCCACTCGTGAATAGCTGTTTCGGTGGTCCAAACTTCATTAAGAACCCGTAGCAACATATTCTTGCCAAAACTGGATAATTTATTCAACATTGGATAGTGAATATTGTCCGCACCCGGTGTAGTGTTCGAATTTGTTTTTAGTGCCAAAAGAAGCTCCTGCATTGCGAAAGGACCTTCCAGTACATCCATTTCTTGTGCGCTTGGAATAATTACCTCATTTGTTGCTGAGGCCGGGGTAATATTGTTAAGGAACTTATCTGATTCATCTATAGGAAAAGGATTTGTTTGCACTACTCTATTTTTCAAAGCTTTTACTTTATCCCAAATGTATTTAGATGAAGTTGATCTTGTAAAAGAATTACAAAATTCAATCCACTTGTCCCGTTTTTTCTTTTTGAACGTTATACGACATTTCGCTAAAATTCTTTTATATTCGATGTAATTAGCCAAAACTGGAGACCTTTTGCATTTTCTGATAGCTTCTAACTTCATCTTATTGAATTTCTCACACTCTTCATCCCACCAAGGCGTTGACAAAAATCGATATTTTTTACCGAAGTAAGGTCTTGACATGGGAATTGCAAACAAGGCCGCCTGATTTATGCATTTAACAAACTTACCGTACGTAGCCGATGGATCTTTATCAAATATCAATTCTGATAATAGCTTATCTGTCACTTGCTCATATTTCTTCCAGTCAGCTTCTTTGATCTTCCAAATATGCCCGTTTCTCATAGTATTGTTATTCATATTAACCCTACTCACTCCAATCCGAATTGATATACCAAGGTGGTCCGATCCCAAAGTTTCATCTGTGACGTGCCATTCCGCACTGAGCATCACAGATGGATTGCATATAGATAAATCTACCGCAGAAGGATTTCTGTCATGTCTTCTCAATAACGTAGGCGATCCGTCATTCAGAACACATAACCCCTCTGAGTTAATGGCTTCGCTTAAAATTATTTCATCATGATTATTATGAATGCTGCCAAAACTAGTATGATGCACATTGAAGTCACCTGCAATTAGAAAAGGCGGCGATATGATTCCGAATAAAGAAGTCCAATAGGTAAGATTTGTTCTGTGTCCTGGAGCACAGTAAATCGCAAAAATATTAAGCACAGTACTATTATTGACTATGATTTTGGCCCCACAAATTTGAATTTTTGTGTTGCTGTATATCTCGGTATTTATAGTTTCGGAACGTAGTCTATGGCTAATAAATAAAGCTACACCTCCGAATCCATCGTCTCTATTGGTATGTATTAAAGAGTATCCGGATATATCATATTTATATTCCTTTTTCATCCATGTTTCAGATAAAATTACAATATCAATTTAATTGGCTTTCATGTAGGCTTCCAATTGCAACTTCTTTGAATATAGTGATCTAATATTAATTTGAAAAATTTTGATCATAAGGAGATATGTGAATATAAAATCGTAACATTAACAACAACAGTAACATGCCAATCAAAGGTTACTACAGGTAAAATACTCATATTGTATAAGGTAATGACATTCATATTTACGGTTTACCAGATTCATAAATCACTATTATCTTTATCAAGTCTAAGTTGTGACCTCTCCATCCTTCTTAATATCTCAACTAATATTTTATAGTGTTCAGTATTGTTCGGCATATAAATCCGTTTAATGTTATCTATAAAGTCTTCAAGTAAATCGATGGAACTATCTTGATTACCAATGATATTACTACTATCTTGATTACCAATGATATTACTACTATCCTGTTCATGTTCAGTGTTTGTTTTCAAGCGTTTACTTGGATTATATTTGGGTTCGGTGCTATGTTTTTGAATTGTTGCTCGTTCCTTTTCAATATTATTTCTCGATGTAGATTTTGGAATCGACCTATTTTTGGTTGAAGATTTATAGATAAATCTTTTTGGTTTACTGAACTGTATAGTATTAGCATATTCAGCTTCCCCTACTTCCTCTAAATCTGATAATATTTCGAATCTATTTTTGTCCAAATTGTTATCTGATTTGCCCGCATAACAACTCTGTTTTGTGTGAAAAACTGGAAAATCTCTATTCCAGTCATTACTAGCATACCCTGTTCTCACCACTCTAGCGTATTTATTTTGGTTTAAGGCGTTTTTTGCTTCATGGAAGGCTATATTTTGCCATGCCATCATTTCTTTTATTTGTTTATTTTTTATAAATACCGGACACTCTTTGTTATTTGCAGGGTGGTTTCCTCTGCATAATGCACATTCCACTTTTTGTTCATTACAATCAACTACATTATGTTGACCGGAACATTTCATGCATCTTTGATCTCCTTTACACTGTTCCTTTATATGATTAAATCTACAGCATCTATAGCATTGCACAATTTTTTGAATAAATGGCCTGACCACGCATTTAACTGAATTGATTGCCACTTTGTTAGGTAACACTGTACCTCTAAACGTTATTTTACCACATTGTGATTTAACCTTCGTTCCGTCAGTATTTTTTGCTTTCATACGTAAGACTTCAAGGACAGGTATGTCGGATTCAATCGCGTCCAAAATTTCTTCTTCTGATAATTCAGAATCCACATCAAATATTATACCTTGTCTGGTAAGCAAATATTTCGGGATATATGCTTTTAGATTTTTCTTTTCCAAAAGCTTTTCATCTAGTATATTATTTGCCGTATTAGCATTTTTAAATTGCAGTTTCACTTTGTTTTTCCCCGCAACTGAAACTTCTAACAAATCTGTTTTAAAGTGTGAACCTGAATTATGTATTATTTTTCCTAACGCCATAGGGTGTAGACGTCCCATATTTTTATCTATTGATTCGACATAAATTATGTATGGTTCCATGTCAAAATCTTCAAATCGATTTATATTATTCAGAATACTATTTTTAGTTAATTTATTCACCTCATTATCTGAGACTGTAACTTCATTTTCATTAACATCATTAGCTGCTTTATTGTCATTTTTATTCGATTCAATATTTGTTTCCATTATTTCTTCGCTTACACACACTGCCTTCTTGTTTGTTTCACTGTTGGTTTGTTTTGATAACCCTTTTTCTTTTTTACTTGCTTTAGTTATACTGCCATTAGCTTTCTTGACGCCTTTAACAATCTTTCTAATTTTAAATCCACTTTTACAATTTAAACTTTCTTTCATTAATTTATTCTCATTAGCGATCTTTTTATTTAAATTCTTACTTACTATATCACAAACTTCCATATCTGCATTTAATTTGTTTACGTAAGTGTTCGTCGCTTCTGGTATCGTTGCACCGATATCAGAAACGCAGGTATCAGAATTCGGATCGGGCGGCCGGCCGCCCGAACCGTTAGTCACTGGGAACATCACAATAATATTAGTTATTTAATCGATGTGTACTCTTCGGCTGCTACACAAGAACTGAGAATATGTTTTTGTGTCTGAAATTAATTCGGAGACTTTTTCTAGGTACGTGGTTTTTTCCAAAATGACTGTGATATTCTTCTTGTCGGCCCTCGTAATTAAAATGTTAGGGTTTTCTTTAATAAAAAGTTTGCAAGTTTTAATGTCTCTAAGGATGTCAATATTGTCGATTTTTTTTAAGTTAAAAGATTTAATAAACGAGAGAAAATTTTTACAAAAAGCTGATCGGGTATTAGTTTTAATTTCGGGATTTTTTATATTCTGTAAGCTTGACTCTAATCTGCTGAGTACTTTGATAAAATTAAAGTTGTGACAGTTGTTAGGAATAGCAAAATTTGGGCCTAGTGCAAAAATATAGAGTAGTCTATCAGGTATATGGATATTAGATAGATTTTTTAGCCATTTATTGGTAAGAGATTCGTTCAGGATGATTTTTGACGAGTTCATTTTTGATTCGTGTAATTTATTGAATTTTTTAATATATGAGGTTTTGGATTTGTTGTAGTTCTTCTTAATACGAATGGATTCAAAGTCAGAGAAGCTCTCCAGGATCTCGGTTTCAACAGAATACGATAACCAAGAATAGATTTTATCAATAGCACGTCTCAGGTTATTGGTGTGACAAATGCAATTTTTGATTTCTAGTGAGAGAATATGTAAACTAAGTCTAGAAAACTTGTTGTTAAGAGAATTGTTCAGATGAGAAAATTTTGTAAAAGTTAGGCGATAAAAATTAGGTATGATACCTTCTTTCCTGCATTTGATAAGAAAGATCTGTTTATTGATATTGGTAGAAAGCTAGAAGTTCAGTTTAGCTAATACCTTAAATTCTGAAAGAATGTAAAAACCATAATGTTTATTGATGAAATTATAGAAGGAAGGATTAGGGAGGATGTCATTGGTGATACAATTCTCTTGTATAAAATTTTTTTATTACAAGTAGCCTGTGTGGGTTTCATAATGCTCGTTAAAGGAAAAGAGTAGCTAAAAAAATTGAAAGAAAGTAAAAAATTGGTGACAGAATAACAAGCAAGTGGTATGAATATTAGAGCGTACAAAGTAGAACAATTTTAAGTTAAAACTAACAATAACTGTGAAAATACAAACAATTGATAAAAATAAAGATGAAAATATGGCCTAAGCTAAAAATAAATAAAAACAAAAACTTAAATATAAAAACGCGGCTGTACAGTAGCCAAAATTAGGATGCTAAATATTACATAAGAAACAATAACGATGAATTAATATATGAGTATAAGGGAGATAAGAGTCTTGATTTGATAAGTAGTTGCGTCTTAAGAAGATGAGATTATCCCTCATCCGCACAACTTTAATTAACAACTCATATCCACTGCACCTCATCAACTCCGTCACCTCCAACAGACTTAAAACCCTCAACAGTATGCATTCTTCTTTTTCCCCAGAAAAAAATTCTAAAGACAATAACTATATAGGCAACGTTTGTTTACCCTACGTAAAAGAACTTTTTCCAGTGTGGAAAAAACTTTTTCATAAGATAGACATCAGACTAACCTGCAACATAGATCTAACTCTTAAATCCCTCTACACAAACCTGAAATCTCCCATTAGTTTAGAACGTACTTCCAACATTATCTACAAAATAAATTGCAATGATTGCCCTTCTACTTACATAGGTGAAACCGGACAAAATTTAATAAAAAGACTCAAACAACACGACAATAATTTGAAAAACCCCAACCAAAACCAAACTATGATAACAGAACACATAAAAAATTTCAAACACTCCTTTAACTTTTATAATGCCAGTATTCTCTACCATGAACGGAACACCATTCAGAGACGTTTTGCAGAATCTTGTTTCATAACAATATGTGATCACGCGGTGAACAAAAGATCGGATTCCTCTTTACTCTGCGATAACTACCAAGTAATACTAAATGATGTTTCCAAATTTATCTCCTCTGAACAAAACTAATTCTGACCTTACTAACCTTGCCAACACTTCCTAGTTTAACTTCGGCCTTGATACCCGAGCTTTACCTACCCATGCATAGCAAATTTTGAATTAACCTTAAATTTTTTTTATTTTAGATATTTGAGTTATTAGTACAACTACCTAGTAATACTAAATAATATTTCCAATTTTTTTCTCCTAATTCTAACCATACAAACCTAGCCTAACATTACTAGTTTCAACTCCGACCATTTCCTACCTACCCGCCCATAACAATCCTGGAATGACCCTTAAAAATCTCTCAAAATATGTGTTCATACTTGCCTCGGTACTCACAAAGTACAGAAGTCGTGGCAGAAATTACATAATTCTACTTACATTTTTGTTCAATAAAACTATCATTTTTCTGTTTACATCATACAAAAAATTATCAAAAATGCATAGTGTTGACAAGTTAGTTGTATAAATGTTAGTGCCAATCTCTAGTGCTGTGTACACTTCTCTATATGTAACAAACCAACTTAATGTAAGTCCACTTGTATTTTATATGTATTATCCATCTTCATAAATATTTTGTTTGCTTTACATATATACGAGTTTACATATATTGTATGTTTATATATATATATATATATATATATATATATATATGTATTTGTATGTTTATATGTATATATTTGTATATTACTTATTTACATGTATGTTTGTATGTGTATACATATGTATATGTGTATACATGTATTTGTATATGCGTATATATGTATGTATGTATATATATATATATATATCCATTTGTGAGCATTTATGTACATGTGTATATATATGTATTGTGTGTATATATATATATATATATATATATATGTATATATGTATATATATATATGTATATATGTATGTGTGTATATATGTATACATACATGTTTATGCGTATATGTATGTGTATACGTGTATAGCTATAGTTACATAGATAGGTATGAGTATATGTATGTTTCATACATGTACATGTACGTCGTTGTGAATATGCATGCACGTTGCATATATGTTGAAATGAAATAATGGTGTTGGTAGTATGGTTCGGGTATGGGTTGGAGGTCCTTCTGTTGTAAGATCCACAGTCCTGGATATTGGTTACTGTAGTAGCTTCTTATGCGATGTGGTATTAATGTCCGTCCAACCTTTCCTGATGCCTTGGGTCGAGCAGTAGGAATAATATTTGATCGACTGGTTTGATGAGAGTTCTCTTCAGATTAATGGGTCCTTTCAATAAGGTATTCGCTGGAAGAGACAAACTTCAGGTTCCAATAAAAATCCACTTGTAATGTTTTACACTGTATTTATTGCTTTACTTCACAGACATAATCTCCACTTAGATTATCTAAGACTACTCTAAGACATTATGGCTAGACTTTTGGCTAAGACATCACTCGGCTAGAGTCTTGACTAAGACATCACTAGCTAGAGTCTTGACTAAGACATCACTAGCTAGAGTCTTGACTAAGACATCACTAGCTAGAGTCTTGACTAAGACATCACTCGCTAATACAAATAATTCTGACTCTATATATTATTCATTGTACGTGTCAATTCTAGGAATGGCGTCTTCCGCGTTCATGTAAAGATCTTGGACTTTGATCAACATTGAACAATGAATTCATATTTTTATTAAAAGCACGTATGATCATGCTATTACAAAACAATGTATATACGTATATTTATATATGTATAGTCGTACATGTATATGTGTACATATATAGGTATATATTGTTGTATCTGTATATGTATATGTGTATTATATGTTTGCACGTGTGTGTATATGTATATATGCATTTGTATATATATATATATATATATATATATATATATATATGTATATGTGTGTATATGTGTATGTATTAGAGATGGGCTTATCATATCCAAAGCCGGATCGACTCGGATGTAACTCCGCTTCATGGTGGAGTTATATCCGCTTAACAACTCCACGACTCCCACAATTTTGAAACCGAAATACTCGACACAAATGTGTTCTATAGTGCGTTGTTTATGTATCTAAGGATTTGTCAAATCCCATTAATTATTTGGAATTCTTTTATAAACAATTCAAACATATTTGTTGATAATATTATAAAAAGTCACGATTTTAAGCATTTCAAAATTCTAAATTCAGTCCTTTCAATGATTTGCATTGAATGATATTCTTTTGCAATCATCTTGAATTCAATTCATTCAATTGTGCAATTATTTCAGCAATTTGGCGCATGGGTGAAGGATTAGTATTTTGCAAATAATTAATGATAACATTAGAATTATTTTCATTGTATTAGATGAATTTGAATCTCATACACCAGCTTCTGAAGTTTTTAACGCAAAAATATTATCCGACGCACTGCCGGATAAATCGATATAGCGGGGTGTTTTCTTTTAAATGCCTTATTAAATTTCCAGTATTAGAAGATAAAATGCTTAAAAAATCCGCACAATAATTATATTTTGCTTTATTATCTTTTAAGAAAAAATGATTCCAGATAGTACTAGTTTCACGTCTCATTGCCATTTTTCTAATCACTTGCAATCACTGATTTTGTTATACACAGAATATACAGATTAACACAAAAGTTTATTGTTCGATTGCTTGGTATTTTGCAAAATATTGTTAAAACTATAGCTGTCGTCGGGAAGGCTAAGATAGAACTGATGTCGAAAACGGAATCCTACTAACAATTAGCTGGTAATTTTTTGCTGTAAAAAGTCCACTAGGCATCTAATATATAAATATTAGTGATGTGCCAAGTCGAATCAAGTGATTCGAATCATTCGAATCAAGCCTTTAACGACTTGATTCGAATCAGATTTTACTTGATTCGAAGCAACTCGTATCAAGCCGCAAAATATTTACTGTGATAAAATATGTATTAACACAAATTTTTCATAAATATAAATATAAAAAAAAAATTTTAGTTTAATTCAATTTTATAATAATATTAAAAATAAATATCATAAATATAAAAAATAAATAATGAATTAAATCATGCGAGCCACCCGACTTTAATATGCTTAAATGTATCGGCCGACTCCAATCGTCTTTATATGACTTTAACCGCCATTCATCGACTAACTATATCATTCGACTTCATACGGCTCAAACCGAATCAAGCGGCGATATGAGTTGTTCCTACTTCATGAGTCAAACCGAATCAAGCGGCGATATGAGTTGTTCCGACTTCATGAGTCAAACTGAATCAAGCGGCGATATGAGTTGTTCCGACTTCATGACACAAACCGAATCAAGCAGCGATATGAGTTGTTCCGACTTCATGAGCCAAACCGAATCAAGCGGCGTTATGAGTTATTCCGAATTCTGATTCGAATCATCCCGACTTCAAGCCGTTCGAGCGATATGAGTTAACCGTATGGGCGATACAATGCGTCGTCGATCTTGTGTGTTTATTTATTTTACGGAGAGCTGAGAGCGATTTTGTTCGTGAAATATCAATACCCAATTTTGATAATAATTAAGTGTTTTAGATCTTAAATGTTATCAGAATAAACCACTCGAAATTATGAAACGAGTTTCGGGAATCTTTCAATATAATTCTCTTTTGAAACAATTACTAAACACCAGAAAGTCAGTAAATAATATGTTAACTTCTAATTATGTAAGTAATGACAAATTCACATTAATTAAATTAACTTTCAGCTCTCAGTTTAGATGCGATCCTTTACTGATTACATAGTAAAATAAACAATCGACCCATGATTCTAAATATTATTTTATATTCTTTAGTGCTGCACAATTGTTTGGTAATCTATTATGGTAAATTAATTTGAAGATATGTTTCAGCCGTCTTCAAAATTATATCATTTTTAATAATTTTCAAAATATACTTTTTGATAGTAATTTATGATTACAATTTCTACTTTGTCCGTTATATTGGCTAAACTGACAATTTTGATTATAAATTTGGATCACTTTTACTAAATTAGTACATCCATGATTTTTTTTGTCCATATATATACTTGATTCGAGTTGATTCGAATCATGATTCGAATCAGGTTTTTTTCTGATTCGAATCATTCGAATCGGGAAATTTTCGAGTCGGCACATCACTAATAAATATCAATAAAATAATTTTACTAAAAAATTCACAAATGAATGACAGATTGTCAAATTTTTCGGTCGACCGACTCAGTGACTCGTAATTTTAGCAGTGTTGACCAAAGTAAAAACGGAAAACTTGAGAATCAAAATCTATTTAATTATTTCCTTTTGATGAGAAAATTGATATTTTGGATTAATTTTATATAAAAAATATGTAGTAAACTTTGTAATAAAAGCAAAACATAATACTTCTGCTTTCTAAATTTTTCTTCTACTATTTCCATTCGAGAACTTATATTATATCGGGTAGTTCGATAAGCATATTATCACTTTTAAACAATTATATAATTAACTATAACCAGTATAAACAAAATAATACAATACTAAATATTTTTGCTGCTTAAATACTATTGATATCACTGATAAATTTTGCACTCTAAAGTGTTATTTCAGGCTACGGAAAAACCAGATTAAATATATTGCGTTTCGTATATTTTTTGGATTGCCGTCATTCACTGCCAAAGATTGTCGTAGTTAGAAATATGATCCCTTACTATTCAATAAATTATACAATTCACACTTTTCATTGTTCTGTATCTGTGAAGTAACTTTTTGTATTTTCTGGAAAATACACAATGGTATTATTTTTGAGTTTCATACCTAAAAGGTCATAAAACTGCCTGTGTAACGATAAAGCGACCGCATCCTTTCTAGGTTAGGCTTACTCGCTAATGTCCCCTAAAAGTTTACTTGATGCAGTCTTAGGTACCCGTAAGTTACTGACTTCAAAATGCCGGAAAATATTTTTAACCTGTTTCGATGCTAGATTCTAGGTTAGGCTTACTCGCTAATGTCCCCTAAAAGTTTACTTGATGTAGTCTTAGGTACCCTTAAGTTACTGACTTCAAAAAGCCGGAAAATGTTTTTAACCTGTTTCGATGCAAGATTCTAGGTTAGGCTTACTCGCTAATGTCCCCTAAAAGTTTACTTGATGTAGTCTTAGGTACCCGTAAGTTACCGACTTCAAAAAGCCGGAAGATGTTTTTAACCTATTTCGATGCAAAATTCTAGGTTAGGCTTACTCGCTAATGTCCCCTAAAAGTTTACTCGATGTAGTTTTCGGTACCCGAGAAATGTTTTTAACCTGTTTCTATGCAAGATTCTAGGTTACGCTCCTTCGCTAATGTCCCCTAAAAGTTTACTTGATGTAGTTAGCGGTACCCGAGAAATGTTTTTAACCTGTTTCGATGCAAGATTCTAGGTTACGCTTCTTCGCTAATGTCCCCTAAAAGTTTACTTGATGTAGGTAGCGGTACCCGAAAAATGTTTTTAACCTGTTTTGATGCAAGATTCTAGGTTACGCTTCTTCGCTAATGTCCCCTAAAAGTTTACTTGACGTAGTTAGCGGTACCCATAAGTTACTGATATTAAAAAGCCGAGAAATGTTTTTAACCTGTTTTGTAGCAAGATTTTAGGTCAAGCTGAGTTACTATTTATTATAGATTTAGAGTATATTACAAAAATTAAATAAAAATGGCAACTTGCACGTATTTTGCACATTAACAACTAAAATGGCTCGTGCGATAAACGGCGTGCGCCGAATACCTAATAAACCACATTGTATTGAATCTTTCGACTCACGAGACTCCTCAAAATATCGTTGTTATCTAGAAAGGATATGGCCTTAGAGTCGTTCAGGCATACCCACGGATGGTAGCTTTGCACCACGTCCGAACCTGCGGTTTCTCTCGTACTGAGCAGAAATTCTATCGCAACGACAATTCATCAGCAGGGTAAAACTAACCTGTCTCACGACGGTCTAAACCCGGCAACTTTTATGAATTCTGCGCTTACACAGAGGCTAGACCTTTAACAACCGTCGAAACGGCGGTCCGTATATAACATTAGCGGTCCGCGACCCAGTTTATTTAGTCTCTTTACCCTTCGTTAGATTGAAACTTCGGGGCAAATTCATCGTCATAACTCACTTTTATTCTCGCTCGGAGAGTATTGAGTTGATTGTATTTGTATATTTTATTTTCCGCATAAGAGTCTTTGCGTCAACGACACATGCCCGCGGATATGCTGTACAGTATGGTTGAACACTTATAAATAAGGTCCAGAACCCGGCCGTAAACCGACATCCGAACATATACGACGTATATAATTCCAAACACGGTCTACGACATTATTAAAAGTAACGCCGCTATATAGTTGACAGACTAAAAGTATCGAATATAATGTAAAAAATACACCGGGGAATAATATTCAAACCTGCTTGAACAACACAGCGAACTTTTGTCAAAAGTTGATCGCATCGCATACGACGCGATCTATCCCCCTATAGTAGGCGCGCGGCCACACCGTAAGTATTAGACTGAGTCCCAAGCGATGTGCATTTGACCTGCGGCGAAGCGTCGCTCCGGGTTACGGTGTGAATCGTCAAGACAAAAGTCTGAGAAATTTTCGAACTGCGAACCCTTATGATAGACAAATTTTTTTCGAAAAATTTTTTAGATGTTCAAACAGTTTTATATATATGGACAATACGAATTATAGTGAATTATTGAGTTTTTAGGTGTTTTTTTGTTTTTTTTTTTTAACTTTTCATCATTCGAATCGGGAAATTTTCGAGTCGGCACATCACTAATAAATATCAATAAAATAATTTTACTAAAAAATTCACAAATGAATGACAGATTGTCAAATTTTTCGGTCGACCGACTCAGTGACTCGTAATTTTAGCAGTGTTGACCAACGTAAAAACGGAAAACTTGAGAATCAAAATCTATTTAATTATTTCCTTTTGATGAGAAAATTGATATTTTGGATTAATTTTATATAAAAAATATGTAGTAAACTTTGTAATAAAAGCAAAACATAATACTTCTGCTTTCTAAATTTTTCTTCTACTATTTCCATTCGAGAACTTATATTATATCGGGTAGTTCGATAAGCATATTATCACTTTTAAACAATTATATAATTAACTATAACCAGTATAAACAAAATAATACAATACTAAATATTTTTGCTGCTTAAATACTATTGATATCACTGATAAATTTTGCACTCTAAAGTGTTATTTCAGGCTACGGAAAAACCAGATTAAATATATTGCGTTTCGTATATTTTTTGGATTGCCGTCATTCACTGCCAAAGATTGTCGTAGTTAGAAATATGATCCCTTACTATTCAATAAATTATACAATTCACACTTTTCATTGTTCTGTATCTGTGAAGTAACTTTTTGTATTTTCTGGAAAATACACAATGGTATTATTTTTGAGTTTCATACCTAAAAGGTCATAAAACTGCCTGTGTAACGATAAAGCGACCGCATCCTTTCTAGGTTAGGCTTACTCGCTAATGTCCCCTAAAAGTTTACTTGATGCAGTCTTAGGTACCCGTAAGTTACTGACTTCAAAATGCCGGAAAATATTTTTAACCTGTTTCGATGCTAGATTCTAGGTTAGGCTTACTCGCTAATGTCCCCTAAAAGTTTACTTGATGTAGTCTTAGGTACCCTTAAGTTACTGACTTCAAAAAGCCAGAAAATGTTTTTAACCTGTTTCGATGCAAGATTCTAGGTTAGGCTTACTCGCTAATGTCCCCTAAAAGTTTACTTGATGTAGTCTTAGGTACCCGTAAGTTACCGACTTCAAAAAGCCGGAAGATGTTTTTAACCTATTTCGATGCAAAATTCTAGGTTAGGCTTACTCGCTAATGTCCCCTAAAAGTTTACTCGATGTAGTTTTCGGTACCCGAGAAATGTTTTTAACCTGTTTCTATGCAAGATTCTAGGTTACGCTCCTTCGCTAATGTCCCCTAAAAGTTTACTTGATGTAGTTAGCGGTACCCGAGAAATGTTTTTAACCTGTTTCGATGCAAGATTCTAGGTTACGCTTCTTCGCTAATGTCCCCTAAAAGTTTACTTGATGTAGGTAGCGGTACCCGAAAAATGTTTTTAACCTGTTTTGATGCAAGATTCTAGGTTACGCTTCTTCGCTAATGTCCCCTAAAAGTTTACTTGACGTAGTTAGCGGTACCCATAAGTTACTGATATTAAAAAGCCGAGAAATGTTTTTAACCTGTTTTGTAGCGAGATTTTAGGTCAAGCTGAGTTACTATTTATTATAGATTTAGAGTATATTACAAAAATTAAATAAAAATGGCAACTTGCACGTATTTTGCACATTAACAACTAAAATGGCTCGTGCGATAAACGGCGTGCGCCGAATACCTAATAAACCACATTGTATTGAATCTTTCGACTCACGAGACTCCTCAAAATATCGTTGTTATCTAGAAAGGATATGGCCTTAGAGTCGTTCAGGCATACCCACGGATGGTAGCTTTGCACCACGTCCGAACCTGCGGTTCCTCTCGTACTGAGCAGAAATTCTATCGCAACGACAATTCATCAGCAGGGTAAAACTAACCTGTCTCACGACGGTCTAAACCCGGCAACTTTTATGAATTCTGCGCTTACACAGAGGCTAGACCTTTAACAACCGTCGAAACGGCGGTCCGTATATAACATTAGCGGTCCGCGACCCAGTTTATTTAGTCTCTTTACCCTTCGTTAGATTGAAACTTCGGGGCAAATTCATCGTCATAACTCACTTTTATTCTCGCTCGGAGAGTATTGAGTTGATTGTATTTGTATATTTTATTTTCCGCATAAGAGTCTTTGCGTCAACGACACATGCCCGCGGATATGCTGTACAGTATGGTTGAACACTTATAAATAAGGTCCAGAACCCGGCCGTAAACCGACATCCGAACATATACGACGTATATAATTCCAAACACGGTCTACGACATTATTAAAAGTAACGCCGCTATATAGTTGACAGACTAAAAGTATCGAATATAATGTAAAAAATACACCGGGGAATAATATTCAAACCTGCTTGAACAACACAGCGAACTTTTGTCAAAAGTTGATCGCATCGCATACGACGCGATCTATCCCCCTATAGTAGGCGCGCGGCCACACCGTAAGTATTAGACTGAGTCCCAAGCGATGTGCATTTGACCTGCGGCGAAGCGTCGCTCCGGGTTACGGTGTGAATCGTCAAGACAAAAGTCTGAGAAATTTTCGAACTGCGAACCCTTATGATAGACAAATTTTTTTCGAAAAATTTTTTTCGAAAAATTTTTTAGATGTTCAAACAGTTTTATATATATGGACAATACGAATTATAGTGAATTATTGAGTTTTTAGGTGTTTTTTTGTTTTTTTTTTTTAACTTTTCATCATTCGAATCGGGAAATTTTCGAGTCGGCACATCACTAATAAATATCAATAAAATAATTTTACTAAAAAATTCACAAATGAATGACAGATTGTCAAATTTTTCGGTCGACCGACTCAGTGACTCGTAATTTTAGCAGTGTTGACCAACGTAAAAACGGAAAACTTGAGAATCAAAATCTATTTAATTATTTCCTTTTGATGAGAAAATTGATATTTTGGATTAATTTTATATAAAAAATATGTAGTAAACTTTGTAATAAAAACAAAACATAATACTTCTGCTTTCTAAATTTTTCTTCTACTATTTCCATTCGAGAACTTATATTATATCGGGTAGTTCGATAAGCATATTATCACTTTTAAACAATTATATAATTAACTATAACCAGTATAAACAAAATAATACAATACTAAATATTTTTGCTGCTTAAATACTATTGATATCACTGATAAATTTTGCACTCTAAAGTGTTATTTCAGGCTACGGAAAAACCAGATTAAATATATTGCGTTTCGTATATTTTTTGGATTGCCGTCATTCACTGCCAAAGATTGTCGTAGTTAGAAATATGATCCCTTACTATTCAATAAATTATACAATTCACACTTTTCATTGTTCTGTATCTGTGAAGTAACTTTTTGTATTTTCTGGAAAATACACAATGGTATTATTTTTGAGTTTCATACCTAAAAGGTCATAAAACTGCCTGTGTAACGATAAAGCGACCGCATCCTTTCCAAAGCAAAAACGCCAAAAACAGTGAATGTCTGCACAAGTTAACACATTTAATACCATTTTAGGAATGTCGGATATGACAAATTCTGTGAAACGACTCCACTCGGATTCACTCCGAGGGAGGAGTTGTATCGGAGTGATAACTCCGGAGTGAGTTACCCATCTCTAGTATGTATATATATGTATATATGCGTAGGTTTATATGAGTGTACTTAGATATTTTTGCCTATATTTTTTAATTATTTATTTAATTCTAATCTCTACTACCTTTCCTATCTTTTATATTTGGTTTGTTGTTAAGTGTTGCTGTTTGTTAATTTTTCTCTTATTGTATAGTTACTTTACCAATCCACATATATTATAATTACTAAGATATACTAATTTTCATACTGTTTTTAGATCCACTGATGATGACATTAAATTGAATGTCGAAACGTTTGGAAATAAAGATTATTTTATAAATCTTTGGCTTTTCTTTGTTTGATGTATCGCCTTCAAGAACTCACTCATATATATATATATATATATATATATATATATATATATATATATATATATATATATATATATATATTAGGGAGGGCCAATTCATTATAGAAGTAAAATTAAGCGATATGGGCACCTTTTTATATAAAATATATGTGTTATTTAAATGAATTTTGACTGCAAAACCATATATCGCAAGTAACTTTTTAGCCAGCGTAATTTTTAATAAAATACTGTTTTTAATAAGTAAATGTATTAATTTAGGCATGTGAATAATTCAAATTGTAAATTTTATTTTTATTAAGATTATGTGCGGGTGTTTTTAAATCGGGTTTAGTTTGTTGTTATTTATTTCCATCAGAGTGCGCTAGTATTTTTTATTATACAATTAATTCTAGAATGTAATTCTAGAAATTTCGAAAATAATATATTAATGTGACAATTCCGCATAATTGCTCATTAAGTTCGTCACTAAGGCGTCAAGTATCAATGGCGAGTTCTTATTTAAATTCAGGCGCAAGTGTCAGTAATTTGAATCATTACACAAGATCAAGCACTCGCATGATCAAATTACATTTGGACCAGCAGAAGAATTTACAGGAGTGAATCTTCCGACAATTATGGAAGTTATCAGGTATTATTTTTATTTGGCGGAAAAATAAAAGAAAGAATATAAAATGTTTTCATATAAAACATCTACTCCAAATGTGGTAACGAAATTGATTCAGACGTGGGAAAAAATTGATATTCCAATTATGGAGAAACGAAGTATCGCTAGAAAATTGAACCGATTGATTGATAAATATAAAAGTACAAATAAAAACAAGTCTACCCAAGCATCATTTCAGGAGTTTGTAGAATCCACGAAAGAATTATTTTATATTGGAAAATGCAAATGCGATTTGCGAAGAATACTGTGTTCTTGTGGGTTGGTTCCAGAACATTTACAAGCGTTTATGATGAATCAACATAATGAGAGGAAATCTACGATACCAGAATATATTATAAAAATTGAAGATGAAGTATCAGAATCTACAATAACTAGCAATATTACTCCAGGTGCGACATATACTCCAGATGTTGGTTTTGATTTTAAAAGCAGTTCGGAAAGTTCACAAAATACTTCTCATATAAAACGTGGCCCATATAGTCGAAGATATAAGGCTCCAAGCTATGCCTTAATGTGCGACAGATTTGCAATTTCTGATAGAGTTGGTTCTGGCGTGGTGACTGCAATCCTGCGTGACCTGGGCGTAACGGATGATTGGGGCAATCCTGTCATTATGGATAAAAATAAAAGCGTTCGTGAGAGGCAGAAAAATAGGCAAGCTCTACACAAACGATATGATTCTTCTGAATTAATAGCATTTTCATTCGACGGCCGAAAAAATGATTCTATTACCATGGAAAAAATCGATAAGAAGTTTCACCCACGAATGATTAAAGAAGCGCAGTTATTTTAAAGGAACCGAATTGCGAATTGTTGGGTTACACAAAATTGGAAAATGAAGATTCGGAAAGTAAAGTAATCAAATTGAACGAGTTTTTTGCCGATAAAGGAACAGCTCTCGATTCTTTGATAGGCATATGTTGCGATGGTGAACCAGCAAATACAGGCGTAAAAAATGGGATTTTACGTCGATTTGAAATTCAGTTAAACAGGCCACTGCATTGGTTTGTGTGTCTTCTCCACTTTAACGAACTTCCACTTCGCCATTTATTTAACTATTTGGAAAAATCATTGACCACTGAACCACGAACAAAAACTGGAATATTAAGCAAACAAATTGAAACATGCGAAAATATACCGGTGAGTTATAACATATTTACTATTTTTATTACCCTATGTTTAAATTCAATATAATTTATTTTTACCTATATACTTCCAGCCGGTAAAAGACTTTGAAACAATCCCACTTGAAAATTTGGCTGATAGAAGTCCTGCTGAATCGACAACTGACTCAAGTTATTTAATAAAAATAACTAAAGCAGTTGCTTTTAGAGATGTATCGACAGACTTAGCTAACATGAAACCAGGGCCAATAGCACATTCCCGTTGGCTCACGAAGGCTAGTAGGTTACTTCGGTTATATGTAACTACTAATAAGCCATCCAAAAATTTGAAAATTCTGGCAAACTACGTAATGAAAGTATATATTCCAATGTACTTTAACATTAAATATTACAACTCTGTGGTGTATGGTAGTATATTATTTTATAAATTTATTAGCTGGACGCAATATTTAGACTCGAATTTAAGACAAATTGTGAAACAATGTTGCTAAAGAAAACGCATACTATGCTCACTCGGAAAATATTTTATTAGCAATGTTGTTTGATAATAAACAGGAAATACGAGATTCAGCTATAAGAAAAATCTTATCTTACCGTAATTATGTGGAAGACCTGACGCAATTGAGAGATTACAAAACACCCGAAATAAATTTTGAATGCACCGTATAATATTATAGATATGGATGATTATTCAAATATATCCGAACCAGCCTTTACGCTAAATATTCCTCATGAACATCTAGTACAATATCTACAAAGCAATGAGTGTCCATGGAGTGACAATAAAATTCCGGTCCACATTCAGGAAACTGAGAGACATGTTCAATTACTGGCTAATGTATCAAAAAGCGTATTAGAGCAAAATCGCAAAGGTGTTATGACAGCGACACTACTATCTCGTGAAAAGCATCCTCGACTGGAAAGCAAGCAAGATTTCACATATTAATTTATTTAAATTGTATTAGCTAAATGTAAGAGATTTTATTTTAAATAAAAATATAACTTAAAGAAATGAAAATGTTATATTTAAACCATGTCATGTAAATAAATAATAGAATAAAGATATGTCATTCCTAAAAACCCAAAAACAATATTTTTCTACAAAAGTAGTTTGACCTGTTTCGATGCAAGATTCTAGGTTAGGCTTACTCGCTAATGTCCCCTAAAAGTTTACTTGATGCAGTCTTAGGTACCCGTAAGTTACTGACTTCAAAATGCCGGAAAATATTTTTAACCTGTTTCGATGCTAGATTCTAGGTTAGGCTTACTCGCTAATGTCCCCTAAAAGTTTACTTGATGTAGTCTTAGGTACCCTTAAGTTACTGACTTCAAAAAGCCGGAAAATGTTTTTAACCTGTTTCGATGCAAGATTCTAGGTTAGGCTTACTCGCTAATGTCCCCTAAAAGTTTACTTGATGTAGTCTTAGGTACCCGTAAGTTACCGACTTCAAAAAGCCGGAAGATGTTTTTAACCTATTTCGATGCAAAATTCTAGGTTAGGCTTACTCGCTGATGTCCCCTAAAAGTTTACTCGATGTAGTTTTCGGTACCCGAGAAATGTTTTTAACCTGTTTCTATGCAAGATTCTAGGTTACGCTCCTTCGCTAATGTCCCCTAAAAGTTTACTTGATGTAGTTAGCGGTACCCGAGAAATGTTTTTAACCTGTTTCGATGCAAGATTCTAGGTTACGCTTCTTCGCTAATGTCCCCTAAAAGTTTACTTGATGTAGGTAGCGGTACCCGAAAAATGTTTTTAACCTGTTTTGATGCAAGATTCTAGGTTACGCTTCTTCGCTAATGTCCCCTAAAAGTTTACTTGACGTAGTTAGCGGTACCCATAAGTTACTGATATTAAAAAGCCGAGAAATGTTTTTAACCTGTTTTGTAGCAAGATTTTAGGTCAAGCTGAGTTACTATTTATTATAGATTTAGAGTATATTACAAAAATTAAATAAAAATGGCAACTTGCACGTATTTTGCACATTAACAACTTGCACGTATTTTACACATTGACAACTTGCACGCATTTTTCATTATTGATAACTTATACGTACTTTGCTTATTAGCAACTTGTACGCATTTCATTTAATTGGTAACTTGTACGCATTTCCAAGAACTTGAAAAAATATTCTCCCTTATATAGAATTAAATAAAAGATATCATAAATTCATAATAAGAAATACGAAAAGTTTCTCTTAAAAACAAATACTCTTCGTTAACTCTCACAAATTTTATAACTATTTATATAGCCTTATAGTTATTTAAAGAAATAATGAATATTTCTAGTATCGGAATATGCCGATAAGTTTTGCCTAACGTGCTGACTTAGGCACGTTGTACAAAATAGCTAAGTAGATACCAAAGAAGTATCACATGTACAATATGTACAACTTTCTGAGGGTCAAGTCATACTGATTGTGGCATACTGCAATGCGGCGGCTTAAGGCTTACGTTCTAAGAGCGTGGGGTGACGCCAAGCCAACATGACGAATCCCCAAGCCAAAGGCTGTGTTCCAGCAGATCGCAGCGTGGTAACTGCTCTACCAAATACAACATCCCGCCTGGTTCCTAAAAGTCGTCTATAAACGATTCCGAGTCTCTACATCGGACTAGTGAACCATGATCGACCGCTATAAAACGGCTAAAATGGCTCGTGCGATAAACGGCGTGCGCCGAATACCTAATAAACCACATTGTATTGAGTCTTTCGACTCACGAGACTCCTCAAAATATCGTTGTTATCTAGAAAGGATATGGCCTTAGAGTCGTTCAGGCATACCCACGGATGGTAGCTTTGCACCACGTCCGAACCTGCGGTTCCTCTCGTACTGAGCAGAAATTCTATCGCAACGACAATTCATCAGCAGGGTAAAACTAACCTGTCTCACGACGGTCTAAACCCGGCAACTTTTATGAATTCTGCGCTTACACAGAGGCTAGACCTTTAACAACCGTCGAAACGGCGGTCCGTATATAACATTAGCGGTCCGCGACCCAGTTTATTTAGTCTCTTTACCCTTCGTTAGATTGAAACTTCGGGGCAAATTCATCGTCATAACTCACTTTTATTCTCGCTCGGAGAGTATTGAGTTGATTGTATTTGTATATTTTATTTTCCGCATAAGAGTCTTTGCGTCAACGACACATGCCCGCGGATATGCTGTACAGTATGGTTGAACACTTATAAATAAGGTCCAGAACCCGGCCGTAAACCGACATCCGAACATATACGACGTATATAATTCCAAACACGGTCTACGACATTATTAAAAGTAACGCCGCTATATAGTTGACAGACTAAAAGTATCGAATATAATGTAAAAAATACACCGGGGAATAATATTCAAACCTGCTTGAACAACACAGCGAACTTTTGTCAAAAGTTGATCGCATCGCATACGACGCGATCTATCCCCCTATAGTAGGCGCGCGGCCACACCGTAAGTATTAGACTGAGTCCCAAGCGATGTGCATTTGACCTGCGGCGAAGCGTCACTCCGGGTTACGGTGTGAATCGTCAAGACAAAAGTCTGGGAAATTTTCGAACTGCGAACCCTTATGATAGACAAATTTTTTTCGAAAAATTTTTTAGATGTTCAAACAGTTTTATATATATGGACAATACGAATTATAGTGAATTATTGAGTTTTTAGGTGTTTTTTTGTTTTTTTTTTTTTAACTTTTGTATTGAAATATGTATTTATTGATTTTTATAGATCTCAATGAATATAAAACAAATTTATTTATAGTTATATTATTTTTTCTTCTTTTTTAAAAAAAATTCCGATTTTTTAATGCAAGTTTTCAATAGTTTTTATCGATTTTCTCCGAAACGGTAAAAGATACGAAAAAACTTTGTTCGTACGAAAGATGCAGAATAAAATTACGAATAAAATGATGTATAACTCGATATATGTCATAATATAATTTTTATGAGATTTTTCAATTTTTCCTTTAAATTAAATAATGTTTTAAATTTTTCGCTGACTTTAAATTCATTTGCGGGTTATGCTTTTTTTACAATATTGTTTCAAATGATGTAAAAAGTTAAATTAGCGAGGTGCCTCAATATGCAAAAAATTGGCCCACCCTAATATATATATATATATATATATATGTGTATATATGTATATGTGTGGGTATATGTGTATGTGTGGGTATATATGTATTTGTATATGTATATGTTTGTGATATGGGTATGCATTTGTATATATATATATATATATATATATATATATATATATATATATATATATATATATATATATATGTACATATATTTTTAATTATAATAATTTAAAACAACTTTTTATAAACAAACCGTTTCCTTTCATAGAATATTTTTTTCTCCTAGCGACATCTATTTTTCAACTGAGCCCTATTCCTTCTTTTTCCTATTTGATATTTCGTGACTCATCAAGTTGACTTTGATAGAGAATTCAGACGATCGTTGGTGGGGCAGTATAATGAACGAGTTGTGACGGATAACACATAATGCTAATTTAGGTTATATTTTTCAGCTTTAAAATTATATCACACTGATGATCAGACAAACCTAGCCTCGAAACGTTTGTAAAATTGACAATTGACAATGATGAATAATCAAATCTTATATAATTTTACGTATTTTCATGTTTTTCTTATTTATATATATATATATATATATATATATATATATATTTACATTTGTGAATTACAATATGTCGTTTTTATACGACATTCAGTTATTTTGATGGTTTATTAAATGAAGGAAAAAAGGTCAAAAAGTTACCCATTGGTGATCGATTCAATATTGAATATGTTTAGCTGTTAGATGTAGTCCTTTTGTGAAAATATTTAATTAAGCCTACGAGTAATTGTACATATTATAGGTTTACTAAAGAATATCAAAAAGGGGACGTTTTCTTCTGAGCCGTTCAATGCTATGGTTTTTGGCTATGATGTTAGGGTGGTTCTGAATTCTGTCCTTGTATCACAGACTGAATTTTTCAATTTCTTCTTTAACAGTGTTATTGTTCAAATCTGTATGAACCAACCAATTTGGGACATACTTGGGTGCGTTTATAATTTCTTTCAAAATCTTGTTTTGAAATCTTTCAATTATGGGGATGTTGGATTTGAGTGCCGTTCCCCAGAGCTGTATTCCGTACGTCCAAATTGGTTTCAACGTGACTTTGTACAGAAGAAGTTTGTTCCATGTGCTCAACTGAGATTTTCGGTTTAACAACCAGTACAGTTCTTTTCTCGTGATTTCCAGCTGTTGGCGTTTCTTTTGAATATGGTATTTCCATATTAGTTTGGCATCGAGGGGCAAACCGAAGTATTTAACTACATTTGTCTGTGGCAACCTTTGGTTAAACAATTCAACAGGTGAGCAAGCATTTCTCCTCAGAGTGACGGTGATGTGAATTGATTTTAAGTTGTTAACATTTAATCTCCAAAGTTTAAACCAGTGTTCGATCTTTAATAGGTGTGTTTGGAGGTGAGCTGTGGCTTGTACTGGGCCTTGGTGTTGGGACCGAACAGCTGTGTCGTCGGCATAAGTTGCGATGGTGGTTTTACCTGTTTGTGGAAAATCATCTGTATAAATGAGGTATAAAATTGGGCCGATTGCAAAATGTCTGCAGATCAGCAGGTAATACTTTTTTTAAGTTTGAATAATAAGCCTGGATGCCAGACTTTGTCGAATGCTTAGCTTATATCCAGGAATACTGCAGAACAATATGATTTTGGCTGAAATGAGGTCATAATCTTTTCAGTTACTCGATGGATTTGCTCTAGAGTCGAGTGTTTTTTCTAAAAACCAAATTGGTGGTTGGGAATAATTTGTAGCTCATCCAGATGCGGCCGCTATCATTTCATAGATTTTTGACATTGCTGGTAAAAGGCTGATGGGTCTATAGCTAGAAGTCTGGTTCAAACCTTTGTCAGGTTTGGGAATGAGAATAACTTTAGCTATTTTTCAGGCAGACGGAAATATCTTCAGTCTGATACTCGTGTTATAGATTTTTTTTGGGCAGGTGCTTGATGGGTAAGATAGGGACGTTTTCAAAACCAGAAGATTTTCCAAAAGCTGCTCCGCGAATTTTGTGCTGGATTTTCGTAATACTGAATTTTTTATACTATTCTCATTTGACAAATCCTTGTTTAAAAAAAGGTGTATCTTTTCATCCTCATGTGAATTTACAGTTGATGAATGTGGAGTAAACACCTTTTCGAAGTACTTAGAAACGAGATCGGCTTTTACAATGTTACTTCTAGCCCAAGAATTGTCGTTTCTTTTTATTGGAGGAACGTGGATAGGAAGTTGAGTTTTATCACTCGGGGCTCGAGTTGGTTGCTATTTTTTTATTATTTTTTTTCTTTCCTGTTCTATAAGAAGTTTGATGCTTTGCGGATATTGCACATTACTCTTTTTTGGCATTGGAATAGAATTAAGTTTCGCTACGTATTTTATGATTTTGGTTAAGTAACTAGTTGGTATTGGAATTTTGCTTTGAGGAAAGTTACATGAACTATCCAAAATGTATAAATAATCGATTTAATTATTAAAAAATAAATTAACTTATAAGTGATTAAAAGTATTCCGAGTGGATTTATTACACATAACGAACACGTTAGCTCAAAGTATTTTCTAAAAACAAATTTTCGAAAATCAACAATTTTTATAATTGAACCAGTTTCCGTAAGCCTTTTATGATTTAGTATGTTCATTAAGACCAAGTACTCTATTGTTATACCAAGTAAATCGTCTAATTTTAATTTTGACAAACTTCAAAAAACTACTCATTTTCTCAAAATTTGATGAATTTTTAAAATTTGTCGTAAGGCCGTAATATTTCAGTAAGTTTTATAAGGCCATGATATATACCACCAAAAAAAGTTCCATAAAAATCGGCTTAAATTTCTTTTTCAACAGTTAATTACAAGAAAACGGTTCGGTAGATTTCCCCTAAAACTAATCAGTATCATTCTCAACTAATATCTTTCGAAAAGTTTTTGATTTTTTAAAATCGATTCGGTAGTATGAGCTTAAATGTGGACGAAAGGTTTACCACTTTTTACCAAATTACAAAGAAACGGCTTAGCAGATCGTCGCACAAAACTGACAAACGATAGTCCTTATTGAGATACATCAAATGGCTTTTAAATTTCTGAAATCGGTTCAGGCATTTTTGAGAAAATGTCGATCAAAGGGTTAATTTTGACAAAAGCCAAAAAAACGACAGTAATTTTTGAAAATTTTGACAAATTTTTTAAATTAAACGACTTGTCGTAGGGCCGTAATATTTTAGTATGATCTATAAGACTATGGTACCTACCGCCAAAAAAAAAACAATAATAAAAATCGTCGATTAAAAATTTTTAACACATTATTACAAGAAAACGGCCTGGCCGATCTCTACAAAAAACTAATCAGCAAGATTTCCAACCAATATTTTTCGAACGGTTTTTCAATTTTCAAAATCGATTGAGAATTGCGGGCTAAAACGTAGACGAAAAATTTTTCACTTTTCTGCTATTTATAAGGAAACGGCTTGGTCGATCGTTGCACAAAAGTGACAAACAATAATCCTCATCGAGATATATCAAATGGCTTTTACATTTTTGAAATCGGTCCAGCCGTTTTTGAGAAAACGTCGATTTACGGCAAAACATCTGTTCACACACACACACATACACACACGCACATACTTTTTCCAAATTTGGTCTCATTCGATTCAGAATGGCTTGAAACGTCGAGAAAACATAAAATTAGCAAATCGTATTTTTTTATGAAAACATAAACTTCTCCTTCGGGAAGTTAATTAAGGGCATAATTTAGTTAATCTTCATTCTTGAGCGGTAGATTTCATACGAGGTTTTCTTCAATCCCTGTTTGAAATCCTTCCCCGTCCATAAATTTATAAGGATTCTGAGGATGGTGTTCTTGTGGCTGCCCATAGTAAGTATGATGGGAGAGTGCAGAACTAAGGTCAAGGCATGATTCAGCTTTTTTAAGTCGCTTGCAGTAAGAAGTGTTTCGGACATTAGCATTATATCAATTTTTCGTTGTGTAAGAAAATGAAGTTCTAGGCGATGCTGCACTAACCCGTTGGCATTCCATAATTCTATACGCAATGAAGCCATTATGAGGAACTATTTTTAATTACTGTTGTTAAAAGGTTGAGCATGGCGCTCATTTGTTCGAAGAGGGTTTTGATCATTGATTTTAATTTTTGATGTCATTTTGTTGATTGTCTGGTGAGTTAATTGAGTCATACGGACGTTCAGTGTTCTCGGGGTCATGTCTGCGGTTACGATGAAGTGAGTGAGTTGCTTGCGCATATGACGTGCCAGGTTTAATTAGCGAGTCATTTACGTTAGGTTGAGTTGATTTCTTTCTGAGAACTAAAAATTTTCGAAGCAGTGCTTCCTTGTATTTGTTGCACCCTTTATAGTTTGCTAGATGTTTTTCATTCACACAAAGTACGCATTTAACCCCTTCGTTTATTTTGTCTTTCCACTCACAGTCTTTATACAAGTGGTCTCCTGCACATTTAACGCATCGAGGTGGCATGTAGCAAAAAGATTTTGTGTGTCCGTATCTTTGACACCTTACATATTGTAGTAGATCTTTAATGCCGCGTTTGGCTTTAATAACCACTCTGGTTCTATTCAGGAATTTGATTTTGTAGATGTCACCGTTGTTGTTTTTGCGTTCAAGTTCGACTAAAAACAAGTGAAGTCGTGTTTTCATTATTCTGTATTTCATATTCTCGATGCGTGTTACTGTATGACCGTGCGATTTTATTTTAGTTTTGAGATCGTCTATTTCTGCAATGTGGTGCAAGTTTTTGATGACCACCTTAAATGTCCTTTTATTATTATCCTTGAAAGAATGCATGTTCATATTTTTCTCTTTAAGAAGATTGAGTATCTTATTGTATGTGCGGGCATCAGCGACTTGAATTTTTACAGTATCTTTGCTCATCAGATTGCATGTGTAAAGCTTCAGAGCGTAGGTTTCTAGTAGTTGTGATAGCGGTTTAATATTGTCATTTTTGTGAACGAATATAGGTAGCGGTTTACTAACAGTTACGTTATTAGACGTCGCTGGTTCAGAAATGTTTTTCAGAATGTCATAGTAGTTACTAGTGGTGGTAGGATTGCTAAGCCAGTATCTAGGGGTAACCCTTAGTAATTTACTTGAGCACTCTGTGGGAGATGCGATTGTTCTTTTGCGACCGTTGACTACTTGCCACTCATTATTATCGGTAATATTTTGATTCAGATTTTGTTCATTATGGTTGGGAATTGCCTACAATAGGATGAACACAAAAAATTAATATATGTATTTTTTTATTGGGCAACGTCAATTATTATTTATGGTAATTTTGAAATGAGGGCCAAGCTCGATACTCTTAAAGGGACCATTCCGGCGACCGAGTAGGGGCCGGAACAGTTCGCCGTACTTGAACGGTATCCGCCAAGGCGTTACCAATCGCATACGGGCCGAGGAGGGCTGCCAGATCGGGACCCTACTTAATTTTGGGCCAGCCCTGATACGTGCCCTATTTAAATTTCCACTCGGGTAGCATACCTCACAATTAGGAAAAATCTATATATGTGTGTGTGTCTATATGCGGATACAATTTTTTTTCGACAGTATCGGAAACACTAATCAATCGATTTGAATAATTAAGAAAGGATTCGTGTTGTATTGATAAGGAGACGTGCTGATTAGTTTTTGACAAAGGCACGTGTAGCCTTTGTAAATTTTCGATTTTTTTATCATTTTCAAAAATATTTTAATAAAATTTAATAAAATAAGCAAAATTAAAAAAAAATATTTCTAATACAGAAGAGAATATTTCGACATTTAAAAAAAAAATCGAATATTTTCGAAAATTTAGAAATTCTCAAAAGATTAAAAAAAAAAATTTTTTCAAACATTCCGAAAAATTTCGAGCTTTTAAAAAATTCTGAAAAAATTTCAAAATTATCAAATAAATCAAATTTAAAAAATTCTCTTGTGAACATACACATAATTTGTTTGTAGAATTCGCTCGTCACCCAATTTAATAAGCACTTATGAATTTATAATAAATTATCTATTCAAAATTATTTAAAACAGCTAATTGAGCATGGCATCGTGCCTTAAGGCAATTTGCTGGAAATTCCGCACCGAAAATTAAAATTTTTCAATGCTTTAGATTTTTTTAATTTTTTTTCCAAAATATTATATCAATACAAGTAATACGTGTTTTGAATCATTCAAATCGGACTTTGTTTGTTATTTTTTAGCCCGTTTCTCCAACGTATGTTTTTTTTTAGCGAAGGAATTCTTTGTTTCAATGTCTCTTACACATCGTCCCGTAGAGCACCAAATCGCGGGTACACGAAGAACACCTGCTCAGCACACAATTGCCTTGATGTCTTCTATGGTAAATTGTCCGTCTTTCCTCGGCTAAGACGAAGAGAGGCAGAGTTCCTGAAATGACGCACACTGCTTCCTCCGATATGGTGCGAAATGCGCAAGCAATTCTTGAAGCACTCAGACGATATATAGATCCTGCCATTTTCCTCGATTTTTGAGTTCTGAGAGCATCACCCCATAAGGAGATACCATATGTCAGCACCAAAGTAACCACTGACGATAGTAATATCTTTCTGGTTTGTTTAGGACCTCCGACATTAGGCATCAGTCGAGCAAGTCTTGTCCTAACTATTGACGCCTTAGCACTAACGTGTTCCACCTGTTGATTTAAATTCAAACGAGCATCAAGCATGTATGTGTGTGTGTGTGTACGAGCGCGCGCGTGTGTGTGAGGATACAAGTTTCTGTCGACGATTTCGGGAACACATAAACCGATTTGAATAATTCAAAAAACATTCGATTCGTATTTATAATGAGACGTTTTTGGAAAAGGCAAGTCTAACCGTTCCGAAGATACGGGGCAAAAAGTGCCAAAAATTGTAACTCAGTTTTTAAGAGAACGCCGCGTCCGATTTTAATAATTCAAAAAAACATTTTACTTGTATTGACAAGATGAAGAACTGATTAAATGTTTGGGAAGGCAAGTCTATCGGTTATGGTTTCTCAGTAAAAATAATTTAAAAAATTGCCATTTGTCGGTCAAAAATGTTTATTGGTCATATGTACATCAAATTATCAGATATTTGATAGAGATTTTAATAAAGTGTACTCGTTTTGTGTAAACTTTTTTGGGTTCCGTACCAAGATGTTTAATTTTAAAATTCACGTATACGGTTCAAACAAATGTCCTCGACATTTTCGACAGTATGGAATAACCGATTTGAATAATTTAGGGCAAGTCTAGCTTTTGGCAAAGGCAAGTCTAGCCGTTCCGAAAATACGGGGCAAAAAGTGCCAAAAACCGTGACTCAGTTTTTAAAAGAACGAAGCGTCGGATTTTAATAATTTAAAAAACATTTTACTTATAATGACGAAATGAACAACTGGTAAATTTTTGGCAAAAACGGGTCCAGCGGTTATAGGCTCTCAATAAAAATAATTTTAAAAAGTGTCATTTGGCGGTCAAAAATGTTTATTGGACATATGTACATCAAATCATGAGATAGTTTATAGAGATTTTAATTTTGTGTACACATTTTGTGTAATTCTTTTTGAATTCCGTCCCAAGATTCATAATTTCAAAGTTTATTTATATGATTTTAACAAATGTCATCGACATTTTCGACAGTATGGAATAAAAAATTTTAATGATTAGAAAATCATTCGGTCCGTACTCGATCGCGAGGCGTTTTTGCAAAATGGCAATTTTGCCGTTGGAGCGCAAAAGGTGTAAAAACGATTAAGCAGTTTTTGAGAGAACGGATTATCCAATTAGATTAATCAAAAACATTTAGCTTGAGTGAAATGAATTTACTTTGATTACAAAAATGAAGTGTTATTTAGTTGAACTTCTCCAAGTAAATGAAAGTGAATCCAAAGCAAATAACTGAATCGAAGCGTTATTTGTGTCCGCAAAATATTCGTTTCATTGAAGTGCTCTTTGGTAAATCACATTTTTTTTGTTTGTCACATAATCAATGTATATAACGGCACCATCAAAATATTTTTTTGTAGTACATGCTAAATATCAGAGATAACGCTGTATGTAAAAAAAGATTTTTTCGCTTTTCTGTTGAAATTTTGTTCAATTTTCTTTGCTATTAACCTCACGGAGCCCAAGGCCTTTCCAACAAATGCAAAATAGTCGAAATCGGTTCGTGCGTTCTGGAGTTATATCGTCAGGAAAGAAAACCCTACTTATTTTTATATAATAGATAAATTATAAATTATATATTTATGATAGCATTAAAAATATGTATAATATTTACAATCAATAATGTAATCAAAGTCATACTTAAAATATGACATGGTCGGTTTGTCATTGTAATGAGCATTCAGAAACAAACATTTATTAGAGAAACAAAGTAACTGCTGATTCATAAATTCTATAATATTCATTCACACAGTGGATTATGTTAAACAACGCCTAAACAAATATTGTTTTCGTAACTTCACTCATCATGTAATAATTGTGTTTGAAGAACTTTATGTAATTAAAATTAACATTCATTCATTGACTGTTTGTAATTTTCTACTTTTTCGCTGGCGATATAATCTCATTCTTTGAACAGCTGTAATATCTGACTTGTCTAAAAAATTTAAGCCATACTTTTATATTTGTTTTTGAATTATTTTCTTTTTTATGTGAACGTTAAACTATTCCAAATTGTCCATTTGTATGTCGCAATCGTCTAATTTGCATGAAACACAACCTAAGTGAAATTAACCTTTTAGATACAGTATCTAGGTTAGGTAGATAATTTGGCATAGGTGGAAATACAAACCTACTAAATTTACACAAAGTGAGAACTTTACCCGAATTTAATGCCTTTCGGCAAGTTTGACATCCAACCTAATTATTTGAATCAATTTTTAGAAAACCATTATTAAGAATTTGTTTTTGAGCTTCATTTAATATTTTTAAGTCACTAGGAAACCAAAGTCTATCATTCACAAAACATACATAGCCAAAGCTATCATTTGTAAATTGTTTTTCAAACAATTTTCGTGCATTCCTAAACAAATTGAAGTCTTTATATGGGAGTTCAAATACTTTATTTGACTATTGCAAAAAATCAGTTCTTGTCACATTATTAGTCACATTATATGCAGAATCATTAATTTGCAATTGACGTGATGTAGTTGCTGTATCAGAAAAAGTTGCAGCAGTACTTTCATCTAAAAAGATAACAGAATAATATGTTTAAATGTGAATAGTTGTAGCGTTTTTCAGGAGTCAAACAGCAAAGAAAGATTCTTACTTATGTCAATGGTGTTGACATTAACATCGAAATTGATTCAAGATTTTCTAATAAATTGGCAGTAACCGATTATTTTTCTGCAGTTGTTTTGTTTGACGGTGTAATCTTGATCTTTCAGAGTTTGTAAGAGGCTTTGAACCTGCATCAATATTTATAATTACTATTATAATAAATTAAAATTAGTCTTCATAACCGTCATAAAAGAGAAACATGTAAACTTTCTTTAAATTTTCAATAAATAAATATTGTTCTCACAATTTCACTTATCATGTAATTGTATTTGTAGAAATTCATGTAATTGAAATTAACATACGTCTATTGACTGTTTGTTTGTTTTAACTATGTCGCTGGCGATACAGTTTCATTCTTTGAGCAACTGTAGTATCTGTCTTGCCTATAAAAATATTTTCCATTTTAGTAAGAACTTCAAATGTATATAGTAACTTCGAAAAACTAGAATAATACAAATTACTTCAATGAACTCACGTTTCTTACGCAGCGCAGATTTTTTATTTATTTCATTTTTTGCGATTACTTGCATTACGATTATTTATGGGGGATGGTATAAAATATTCCTCCGATACTGACATTTTTAGAAACTCACGATTTATACTACTATTTAACATTGAAATGTTTTGACACGTATAAAGCACGCTTTCGGTGACGTACGCACGTATAAAATCACGCACACCAAGAAGCTTTGCACAAATACGACCAATCAGAATCGACCCGTATAAAAACTATATCATCGAGAGTGACGAATGACTCTCACTTTAGCTTGGCGTAACAATTTCCGTTGCATTTGTACGGATTTACACCCATGTCGCGCCTAAAGAAGTTTTACTTCAAAAAACATTTTTTTTAATTGCAAAAAATTTCAAACTTTGAAATAAATTTCAATATTTTCAAAAAATATCAAAATTTTGAAAAAACATCTAAATTATTAAAAAAATTCTAAATTATGAAAAAAATCTAATTTAAAAAAAAAATGGACTCTTGAACTAGTCTGCACGTCTCCCCATCAATACAAATCGAATTTTTTTTTAATCATTCAAATCAGTCGCTCCGTTCTCTCAATATTTCTATTCATGTTACTCTTTGCCCCATATCAATCAAATCGAATGTTTTTTGAATCATTCAAATCATTTCATTTATTTGCCCCGTATCTTTGAAATGTCTAGACCTGCCATAGTCATAAACTAATCAGCACGTCTTCCATCAATACGAATCGAATGTTTTTTTGAATCATTCAAATCGCATAATCCGTGCTCTCGAATTCGTAAAAATGTATCCAAACATACACACATACATACTACATACACATAAATACACCCACTCACCCACACACACATATACATCCATTTTTTGAAACGTAAAGATATGCAAAAAAATTATTTTCGATTTTTTTGCGATTACTATATATAACTTACCCTACGGAAAGTTAATTATTGATTATTTTCATTTCTCGAATATGTTTAGAGGTACGGAAAGTGCCAGCAATTTGCCTTAAGGCACAATGCCATGCACCTAGTTGTCCTTGTATGGTATAGAATTATAGATGCTCTATTTCGTTAGACCCTTGGTTGTAAAATAGACAAGAAAAACAAAAGCCAACTAAGCCGTTGTGTGTTTCGGCCATTTGCCGAAATTTGCCTTTGTTTTCGCATTTGTGTCGATGCGATTGGCACGGAATAAGCAATGCTCACAGCATTTGCTATGAAAAACGCATATATGAGATTTTCAAAGCAAATTATCCAGGATGTCGGCCCAACAAATAAAGTACTAGGCAAAGAGATTAGGCCGAGAGAGATTTCTCTCAACTTTTGAAATAGAACTGTTCAAGGAAATCGGATGACGTTTTTAGAGTTCTGTATCAATATTATTTTGCTATCTTTAACTATCTTTATTAAAACATATTAGTGGTAACGATTTAACGAATAAACTATTGGTTCGTGGTATCCTGCCTTAAGGGGGTATGCGCAGTTGCAAGGTTGAAAAATAACGTTTATTTACAATTTTTTTGTGGACACAGCTTTTATTTATTAAGTTCAAGTAATAGTAATTCTGAAAGAACACACTATGAAGAATATAATTGTGTATTACTCTTGTCAAAATATTGATGTGCACCGCCTCTGCAGAAGATTTCCCGAACTTTCTCCATAAAAAGGCATTCGGCGGTCAGCACGATTTTGTCGGTTTAGATTATCTGAACTAAAAAAGGTGAATTTTTTTAAAGGATAGATAAATGCAAATATCGAACAAAGGAATAAACAAAATTTTCATTTTTGACAAAATGGAGGCTATTTGAAAAAAATTTTCATTTTTAATGAAAATTTTTCCTGTAAATTGTCAAAAAAAAAATAGTTAAATTTTTTTTACATCTTATTACTTTGTTCTATATCTGTAGAATGTATCTAAAAATATTGTGTTAAAATTTCAGCCCGATTAGTTGAGTCATTTCTGAGAAATGTTGCTCACCGACTCTGAAATGACAGTTTTGAGATAAACGCGTTTAAAGTAGTTTACATACAAGTCAATTTAGTTTTTTTTTTTTAAATTTCTATGGTATCATCAATTCCAGGACCATATTAGAGACCTTTTGTAGAATGCTTAGCTTCTAGTAGGTCCAGCTGGTGTTGTCGTCGAGCCATTCTTTCTTCGCGCGAGCTCCCAAGCGCTCTCGCGTCGGAGATCATCACACGCTCCGCGTCCTCTTTCTGAGTATAATCATGAGCTGCGGTGCCTAGTGAAAGCCCTAATGCACAATGATGTGTGACAATGATGTTGTACCTTCATTATTTATTGCAATAACAAGCCGCTATTTCAACAACTGTAGAGACACATGGAAAACTTGGCTCTATTACTCCCAAAAATTACGTTTTTATGAATTGTTTTCTGTCATTTTCCATTGTTAACTTCCCGTAGAGCAAGTTATGGTAATCGCAAAAAAATCGAAAATGAAATTTTTTATATACTTTACGTTTCAAAACCTTCTAAACATTTTGGCATACCTTAGAAAAAATGGATGTATGTGCGTGTATGTGTGTGTGTTCGGATACAAATTTTCGTCGACGATTTCGGGAACACGGATCAACCGATTTGAATAATTCAAAAAACATTCGATTCGTATTGATAAGGAGACGTGCTGATTAGTTTTTGGCAGAGGCAGGTCTAGCCGTTCCGAAGATACGGGGCAAATGCGCCGAAAACGGTTATAAAAAAAGTAATTTTTTGTCCAATTTATAGTTTCTCAAAAATCTAATTTTTTCGAAGTATTTTGTTTCAAAAATGTTTGATACGGGAAGTTCCAGCAATTTGCCTTAAGGCACGATGTCATGCGCCCCACTAGTTCTAGGTCGCAGAGTCTCTTTTGAACATGCCCGAACATTCTTTTTTACTATATACTACTTTATAACGCTCTGACTTACAAATTCTGCTACATCTCCAAAACTGTTTATCGTATTGACTTCCAATTTTCAGAAAATATACTCAAATATATGTACATTCTGAAAAATAAAAAAAAATTGTTTTGAAAATGCTAACTGCGTATAATCCCTTAAGGCAAATTGCTGGAACTTCCCGTACCAAAAATTAAAATTTTTAAAATAAATTCAATTTTCTTTTAAAAATCTGAAAAAAATAGATTTTTTAGATCTTAATAGTTTTTGAAAAAAATTGATCTTTTTTTGAAATTTGATTTTTTTATACTTTGAAATATTTTGGAAATTTTGAACTTTTTTTCAAAGCAATCGCGAATCGTTAGCTGTAGTTGTCTAATCTCTAATGATAATTTTTGTCCGCCAAAGAGCATTTTTAACTTCCCGTAGGGTAAATTATAGTAATCGCAAAAAAATCGAAAATGAAATTTTTTACATTTCTCGACGTTTCAAAGGTTTCTGATTATTTTGGCATATCTTAGAAAAAATGGATGTATGTATGTGTGTTTTTTTTTTGTATAGCGAAGGAAATGCCTTTATGCATCCCAGACCGATCTTCTGTCTGGGTATGTCGGACTCGATATGTATGTCTGTGTGTGTGTGTGCGTGTGTGTGTGTGCGCGTGTGTGTGCGTGTGTGTGTGTGTTCGGATACAAACTTTCGTCGACGATTTCGAGAACACCGATTAACCGATTTAAATAATTCAAAAAACATTAGATTTGCACTGATAAGGAGACGTGCTAATTAGTTTTTGGTAAAGGCAGGTCTATCCGTTCCGGAGATACGGGGCAAAAAGTGCTAAAAACGGTAACACGGTTTTTAAGAAAACGGAGCGTCCGATTTTAAAAATTCAAAAAAAATTTACTTGTATTGACAAGATGAACAACTGTTCAAATTTTTATGAAGACAGGTCTAGCGGTTTCGGAGATCTAATGAAAAAAGTAAAACAAAAAGCCATATGAATTTTGTTTACAATCTTATGGGTTCCGTACCAATGTTTATCTGTTAGATGGCGAAGCGCGCTTTGACATTTCGTCGCTATGTAGTTAAAGCAGTACGATTGCTTTGAAAAAAGTTCAGAATTTCCAAACTATGCCAAAATAAAGAAAACTATTTTCCAAATAATTTTTTTTTTGTTTCTCAAAAATCTAATTTTTTCGAAGTAAATTTTTTTCAAAAATGTTAATCGCTTTTAAAAAAATAATTTTTGATACGGGAAGTTCCAGCAATTTGCCTTAAGGCACGATGCCTTAATTGTCTTAAGACAGAATTCCACTTACAGCTAATTTCACTTTTTTATTGAATCTCCGAAACCGCTAGACTTGCCTTCCCAAAAATTTCATCAATGCAGGCAGGGCTCTTCGGATCAAATTCTGTGATTGACTTAGAATATAGGAAAAAAATGTATAGTTAATTTGAAATCAAAAAAAAATTGTGTTGTTAAGTAGAATTTGAATACAAATTTAGAAAAAATAGGAATAGCAGAGTTCGAATAGCTGAATTGTATTAGGAGTAAGAAGAGAAATATTGGAATTGAGCTGATTTTAAAAAGAAGACTGAAGAAAAAAATTAAATGAAGCTAGAAATTAAATAGAATTAGAAATTTGAAAAAGAGCAAGAATTGAAGAAAATAAGAAGAAGAAAATAAGAAAAATATAGAATAGAATGCATATGTATGGAAACGTGGTCCATATTAAATACCAGAATTGTAGACATAATAAATTCCATGAAATATTATGTTTTATACTTGATTTATTTTATGTATGATTAGTATTGACAACACTATGTGTAATCATATTGATCATTTATAAAATATAGTTGGTATTTACTTATTTACAATTAAAAAGAAAATGTTTCAAGAATTATAATTTTGGCAATGAGACTAGGCAGAAACAATAGTTAGATCCGAACTGACATATGAACTTTTTGTTTTTGCGCTTTACTATGATGAGCAGGGCCGGATTTAGAAATTTGGCGCCCCGGGGCACTGACAAAAATGCCGCCCCATCCCTGAAATTTTACGAACTTTCGAACTTTTTTTAAAGCAATCGCGCTGCTTTAGCGGCGTGGGACAAAATATAGAAGCGCGTAAGCGCCGCGTCGCTGTCTAACTGATAAACAATGTTACAGAACTTATATAAATGTAAACAAAATTTATACTTATTATTATAATATCTTTAAAATATCTGATAATTTAATGTGCATATGTCTTATGATCACTTTTGTCCGTCAAATGTTTCTTTTTCAAATTTTTTTATTGGATAATCGAAACCGCTAAACCTGCCCCCCACAAATTTAAGCAGTTATTTATTCTGTAAATTGTTTTGAATGTTATTTGACGCTTTTTTCTCAAAAACTAAATTATCATTTTTGGCATTTTGGCCCGTGTTCTCGAAATCGACTTGAATAATTAAAAAATATTAGATTTGTATTGATGGGGAGACGTGCTGATTAGTTTTTGGTACAGACAATTACGAAAAATGGTAATTTGGTTTCGATATTTCTTCTTTGAAACAGCTACGTAGCGCGTTTGCTTTGCAAAAAGTTCATAATTTTCGAACAATTTCAAAATACTAAAATGTGTTTTAGAAGTCTTTTTTTCATTTTTCAATAAAATTTAAAGCTCTTTATAAAATGTAATTTTCAGTACGGGATGTTTCAGTAATTTGTCTTAAGGCACAATCCATGAGTCACTAGTTTAAATTTTTTTCGATACTATAAGCTTGGAAGTGCACAAATACGTCATTTTAAGAGGGCTCGAGAACTGAAGAACATATTTTTCTTAAACTCTCAGCTTGTTTACGGATCTTTATATTAGCCAAATTGCCAAATTTGATAACTTATTAACCAATGTGATAATTTACGTTCGGAGAGGGAGACAAGGCAAAATAATAAATTTTAGTTATCGTTTATTTTAACCAAAATTTTGCATTGCAATCGTATTATGTTTTGTTAATTATATTTCTTAAAACAAAAAATGTTGTTAAAAAAAGTTGATTATATTGTATAGAATTTTTTTCTCACTATCCAAATTTTGCCGCCCCCCAAAATTTGCCGCCCTGGGCAGTAGCCCCGATTGCCCCTACTGTAAATCCAGCACTGATGATGAGCCACAATAATGTACATCTGTCAAGTTGAAATGCGACGTTTGTTGACCTGCGGCTTTGTTATTGCAATGTATTGTGCCAGTAATTCCTTGAAAGGCTCTGCCGGGTTGACAGTGGAGATGTTGACTTGCTGTGCCTTGAGTACCTTTCCATCAGAGATAAGGCCTGTGGTCGAATCAATCAATATTCTGCCCTTCAAGTCTATTAATAGATTGTAGTTGCTTAGGAAATCGGCTCCTATTATGGCTGTTACTACATCGGCAACAACAAACTGCCAGTTAAAACTTCTGCGTAGTGATAGATCCAGCTCCAGAGTTCTCTTGCCCTATGTGGAAATTTTGCTAGAGTTTGCTGCAAACAAAACTAATTCTTCCTTGGCATGACCATTGGCGAACTTATGGGCTGGTGAAATGGATAAAACTGATCTTGAATCTATAAGAAATTGGATTGCAGTCTTTCTGTCTGAAATATGTAGGCGGAGCTCAGAGCAGACAAAATTTATTTCACCGTTATGACAAGCTCCAATTAATTTTTTTTTTTTTTTGTTACAATTTATTTTTGTTAATCAAGACTTAAATGTCTTATTTACAAAATTGATATGAGCAAAAAAAATACAAAAAAACAAAAAATGCAATACATTGAATTTAGAATGAAAAAAGTTAAAATAAAAATTAAATTAAAACAGTAATACAAAAAAATAACATAAATGAACGATGACGTGATGATGTATGCCGCGTACTACGTCAGGACGCGTGCAGACATTGGGCTAGGTGTTTGGTAGATCGAAAGGCCATTTCTTGCTCAATCTTCTTATCGGTCTGTGAATCGCTTGAATTGTAGGATTTTGTATGCTGGATTAATTTATTGTTTAAAGATGAACTTCTAATCTTGATCATTTCGTTGACTGTTGAGATTTTCAAATCCTTATGTAGGCAAAAATTCAAAATATACCAAGGCGCATTAGTAAGGATACTCAGAAATTTATTCTGGCACCTTTGAATGATGTTTATGTTAGATTTGCATGAGAAACCCCATAGTTAGACTCCATAAGTCCAAATGGGCACTATGATAGTTTTGTACAGAAGTACCTTGTTATCGAGAGAGATTTCAGATTTCCTCCCAAAAAGCCAGTAAAAATCTTTTATTTTCAGTTGGATCTATTTGTTTCTTTTTATATTTAATGTGCGTTCTCCATGCAACAGAATTGCATAGTGGAATTATTGAATTGTTCATGATGATAGGTGGACTGTTGTGATGTTTTAGAAAAACAATTATGTGCTGAGATTTTTCGATATTGATTTTGATATTCCATTCTAAAAACCATTTTTCGAGACTAGATAAATAATTTTGTAACTGACAAGTTGCTGTTCTAATATCGGAATCGCATGAAATAATTGCTATGTCATCGGCGTAAGTGCATATGGTTAGAAGATCATCTGTGGGCATATCGTTTGTAAAAAGAAGATAAAGTACAGGGCTTAGCACACTGCCCTGTGGTACCCCGCATTCTATATTTCTGATGCTCGAAGCCACATCTTTAAGTTTGATTCTAAATTTTCTATTAAGCAAATATGAGCTTAAGATATTGAAGTAGTTTGGAAAAGTTGTTTTGATTTTATATAGGAGTCCTGAGTGCCAAACCTTATCGAAAGCCTGGCTGACATCTTAGAATACGGCTACGCTGTGTTTCTTTCTATTCATGGCTTCAAGAATACGAGACACCGTTCTGTTGCATTGTTGAATTGTAGAGTGATTTTTTCTGAAGCCAAACTGGTGGTGAGAAATCCAACTATCATTCGGATGATCTTCTGACAATCTCTGCAACAAAAGTCTCTCTAAAATTTTCGATAATATCGATAAAAGAGTGATAGGACGGTATGAACTAGCAGTGTGATGGTTTTTGTTTGGTTTAGCGATTATAATAATTTCTGCTGTCTTCCACGCTGTGGGCCAATAATTATATTGAAGAATGGCGTTGAAAATATTTGTTATATAAAAAATACCTTTTGTAGGCAATTATTTTAACATTTCTGGAGTAATCTTGTCCATACCCGGCGAAGATCTATTTTTCATCCTTTTAATTTCACATAAGACATCATTTGGTGAAAAATGTCCTAACGGTGTAGAATGAATGGGTTGTTTTACGAAATTGTTAATTAAATTATTCTGGGAAATATTTCGAGCGCTAAAAATGCTACTTAGATGATCAGCAAATGCCTCCGCTTTTTCTTCGTTGCTTTTTGCCCAAATGAAACCGTTTTGGTTAGTTATTTTCAGAGGAGGGTTTTGTAGTAGGGATTTACATTTGTTCTTGATTGGTTTCCATATGGAATTATCGTACCTATTTAGCTGCAATAAATACGATCTGAATGTACAATTCTTCCATTCTTTCATTTTTTTCCTCAGCGTGTTATTGAGATGATTAAGGGATGTCTTATCCGTAGGTAGATGAGAATGTTGCCAGGTACGTCTTGCTCTTCGTTTCTGTGCAATTAGCTTCTTAATCTCTTGCGGAATTATTAGATTATTATTTCTTGAAATGATATTCGGGGTTATCTGCTTGGTTGTTTCACGTACAATCTCAGAAAAATATTCTATTTTATTCTCTATATCAATTGCGTTTGTAGGCCTAGTTTTTGGAAATAATTTTGAATCAAGTATGGATTTAAATTGAGTCCAGTTAGAAAGTTTGTTGTGTAGAATATGATTGTTGATAGCTGGAGTATGGAAATGTGCTAAACGTCACAAGTATTGGAGAATGATCTGAAGAAAGATCGTAACTAGATTCCATATTAAGATTTGAATGATCGATACCTTTTACAATAAAAAAATCTAAAAGGTCTGGAACTTTAGTAGGGTCAGAAGGCCAATATGTTGCACTGCCAGTTGAAATAAAGGAGAGGTTATTTTGCCCCATGGCTGCATGAAGTATCTTACCTTTGGCTGTAGTCAGTCTAGAATCCCAGGCAATATGTTCACAATTAAAGTTACCACCAATGATAAATATATTACCTAATTGAGAGAAAAATGAAGAAAACTGAGCACAAGAAATTTTGAATCTTGATGGACAATATACAGCAGAAACACAAAAATTATATAAATTTGTTTCAACAGAAATTTGAGTTGCTTGTAGAAAATCATCACAAATAATAGGTAGAACAAAATGCTTTATATTATTTTTGATTAATATAGTCGAACCGCCGCGAGCCCTGCCACTTGGGTGATTTGAGTTATAAGTAGTGTAGTTATAAATTTTAAAGTAGTTTTTTTTCAGTGAAGTGTGATTCTGAGATTAATAAGATGTCTATTAAGTTTAATTTTATAAAACATTCTACTTCATTTTTGTGAGGTAATAAACCGTTGGCATTCCATTCAGCAATTTTAATTATTTTTGCCATTGTTTATGTTATTGATTAACGTGGATAACATATTTATTATAACGGTGTTCTGTTGTAAGGGCTGATTGAAGACATTTTTAAATTCTAAAATAAATGTTGCTAGAGAATCAGATTCGGGATTTGATGGTGAATGATTAGAAGCAGAATAATTGTTTTTTGCAATGTCTGCATAGGATGAGCCATGAATTGTTGGCTTCAAGGCCGGAGAAATGTTGTTTAGATTATTAGTATTTTTTAAATTTTGGTTATTTGGATTTGGATTTATGACTGATTGATTTACTGGAATTTTGTTTCTTTGTTCTTTAATTTTTTGGAAGTAAGAGCAATCGCGATAATTAGCTGGATGAGCACCGTCGCAAAAATAACAGCATGCCGGAGCATTCGGATCTTTGGTACAAGCTTTTGTATTATGATTGTCACCGCATTTTAGACAAGCAAATGGTCTATTGCAATATTTTTTGGTGTGATTAAAGAGTTGACAGCGAGTGCATTGTATAATGTTATTAGACTTTCTCGGTGGTTCGACGCGTATTATGCAGTTGAATAATTTGTAAATGTTATAAATAATTTTGTTATTTCTATTTGGTTTCAGATCAACAAAAAACATATTAAGAGGTTCTTTTGTTATTCTATGTCTAATATTTAGGATATTACGAACGACATGACCCTGTTTTAATAGTTCTAATTTAATTGACTCTGTGCTTGTTGAAAAGTGTACATTTCTAAGAAAAACCCTATAAGCCTTCTCTTCTTTCAATTGATATGTATGATATACAGCATTAGTTTCTTTTAGATGTCTGGATAAAGTTCGAAAATGGTCTACAGAATTACATAGAATTTTAAATGTATTGTTAGCTAAACTTCTCAGGAAATATTGATCGTGCGGAATTATTTCATTTAATTGTTTTGACATATCATTAATATCGTCAACTCCGTAAATAAATATTGGAGGGGGCTTACTGACTGGAGCCGGTTTAACTGAGTTGTCATCATTAGCTGTGTCTATTGTTGAAAGGGCCGAAAATCTGTTTTTAATTTTGACATCTATTCCTAATGGTTCAAATGATGTTTTTCATTTTTTAAAATTGACTACTTGCCATGAATTAGGAGGTTTCTTGACATCAGATTGTGGATGAGAGAAACTGGTAGATGCATTATTACTAGATGATAATACTTCCTGCATTGAGTCAGAAACTGATGAAGTTGAACGCAGCGAGATCTTTTCCGATGTAAACATATTGGTCCGACCTTCTTGCTAAATTTGCTCGATCCAATTACGGTCCTTCGTAGTTTTGGGATTTCTGTTGGTTTACAGTCCGATTCAATTTTTGGTTCTATATCTTGATTAAAATGTAAGACATTTTTTTGATTCCACAAACGCACATTAGAGTCTCGATTATGAATGGTTTAAATAAGCAATTATTTAATTTTCTGTACACTTTTGTAAGCTTTTCATGCGATTATAATAAACCGTAAAATTCAATCTGACGTGCACTTGTTTTTCCCGAGAACAAAAAAAAGAAGCACCAATTAATGATGGTGAAGTAAGTTTTCCGACCGGTTTAAAGATTTAAGCAGACAGGGCTCTTCACACTTTGTGGCTTTCTCACAATATCTGTAGTGATAGTACCAAACTGATCTACGAGAAGGTGTCCTGGATCTATGTCGAGAACCACTTCTTGATCTTGAACGATTGTGTTGTGATTCCTGCTGATCACTTTTTGTCTTTCAGTTTTCAACAATGCCCTTAGTTCCTTGATTTCCTGGACGAATGACGGTCCAGTCTCTGTTCCACTGAAAACTTGTGTGTTGTGGACATCACATGTGATGTGGGGCTACAGTGATCGACCAAAATATCGGCTACTTCCGCCAGGGCTTCCGGGCCAAGATGACGAGAAACTATCAACTGGGGCCAAATGTGGTGTGGCAGGCGCTTTGACCACAGTTTCATTATGATGTCTTCACTGACCTCTCCCTTAGCCAAAGCCATCATCTCTCGTAGGAGCTGTGATAGTTTCTTCTCTCCTAGAGATAAGTTTTTTAATAACTTGTCAATCTGCTTACCTCTGGATTCAGACATTCTGCTTAATATAGTCTTTTTAATGTGTTCGTATTTGCCTGTCATTGGAGGATTTCGGAGGACATCTTGAATGAAGCGCAGTGTTTCAAAGTCTAGGGCTTTAAAAACTGCCGTGTACTTAGTATCGTCACTCCTGATCTTGGCAAACTGAAACCCAGATTCAATTACTAAAAACCATAGGTCTGGAGAATCTCCATTGAATGGAATGAGACGGTGATTATTATATGCTGCTATATTATATTGCTCAGCATAACTGTCATGTTCAGAAAAACGTGGACTGCTCGTATTTAGGATCGCCTCCTGATCCAGATTGATAAGAGATCTGTTGAGCGCTGTTTCATCATTGATGAACGTAGATCGAGTCGACATCTTTGTAAAAACATTGGTATTATTTACCTTTGTTAATTTCTTTGTAGTTGACACGTGTTTTTTTTCCTCCATCCGACGTCACCAATTATGGGTACTAGGACGTTGTGTATGTCTCTTGCTTAACGATTTCCCTTTCACGTACGGAGTCGCCAGTTATGGCCGATGTGACATTTGTTATTAAATATTATTATTATTAGAAGTGAAACCGCAATGCTGATGTTGCCTCGTTGGAGATGTCAGTTTATTGAGAACTCAATTTATAATTAAACTCGATTTATAATTATATAAATTTCGATCTACAATTTTAATCCCGACAAAAAGCTCGATGATCAAAACCGAATCAATTTTACGATATAAATTTTACGACCGCACTAAAACAATAATCTACTCAGCTTGCTTGATGTGAAGTTTATTAGAGAAGCTCCAAGGATGATGTGAAGTTTTGTCATCAAATTGGCGTAATTCAACTGACATCTGTGATGTTGCCGTGTTCATTCCGCCATATATATATATATTGAAAATGATATGAAAATTACAATGTAGAAGTGCTTATTAAATTAGGCGACAAGTATATTCTACAAACAAAATATGTGTATGTTTACAAAAAGTTTGTTATTTTTTTTTTGGATAATTTTGAATTTTTTTTTTCAAAAATTTAAAAAAATTTTTAGAAGTTCGAAAATTTTTTAAAACATTCGATTTATTTTTTCAAAAATTTTGAAATATTCACAATTTTTTGGAAGAAATCATTTTTTTTTCTAAATTATTATATTTTTGAAATTTTTGAAAATTTATATTTTTTGAAAATTATGATGAATTTTGAAAATTTGAATTTAATTTTGTATGATGATATTTAAAATTACGAATTTTTTGTAAAAGCATTTTTTGCACACAATTTTTTCTAGGATATGCCAAAATATTTCAAAACCTCAGAAAAATATAAAAAAACATCTTATACAAATCAACTTATCATACGGGAAGTTACAAAACATTTGTAACTACTAAATAATCAGACTTATGTACATCAAATTATCAGATATTTTATGGAGATTTTAATGATGAGCACAAATTTTGTTTATATTTCTGTAGAGTCCGTGCCATTATTTATCTGTTAGACTGCGACGCGGCGCTTATGCGCTTCGATATTTCTTCGTCGACAAAAATATGTATCCGAACACACATACACACACATACATCCATTTATTTCTAAGGTATGCCAAAATGTTCAGAAACCTTGGAATGTAAAGATATATAAAAATTTTCATTTTCGATTTTTTGCGATTATTATAACTTACCCTGCGATAAGTCAATTACAAATTAAACTAATTATCATTTAATGTATTGTACTGTTTATTTAATTTTGTTTTTATACTTAAATTCATCATTATTTTTAGATTTTAAACACTTATATATTAATAAGTATTAGAAGTCTAATACAGTTTTAGAATTTTGTTATGTTTTGGAAATTAATTATTCTTCTTATATTACTTGAATAGTTTCATTAGTATGTAATTCAATTTTACTTAATTGAGTTTCATCCGATTTGCATGAACACAACGTTTGTGGCGGACGTAGCCCAGAGGGAGCATGTCCGACTCACATGCCGGAGATCGTTGGTTCGACTCCTGGCGCTTCCAAATAGTTGTTAATTTGTAGAATACAAGAAAAAATAGAAGTAAATAGGAAAAAGAAGAAGAGGTTTGGATGATGAGAAGAACATATTGAGAAACAAGAAGAAGAATGAAAATTGAATGGAGATTAGGATATAAGAAGAGATAAGTATATATATGATGAATGTATAAGAAATACATATGTAAGAATTGTATAGAATATGATAAAGAATAAAATGAATAATGTATGTGGCTAAAAATGCTGTGAAGCGGAGGCCAATAAAATTAAAAAAAAAAACACAACATTTCTTATAATTCAAAGATATTAACATATTAATAGAAATAACCACATCTATATGAGCATTTAAAAAAATTATTGAATATGATACCTTATGGGCACTACTTATTGTTAGTAAATAATTCTATATCATTTAATTTTTCATCACTTATCTTGTTTTCCAAACTAAGTGATAAATATTTATCTAAAAAAAATTATTGATGTACTTTGAATTCTATTTTTAAATTAATTATTATTTTCTATTTTAATTTTCATTTTTTATAAATTGATCATGATATGTAACTGTACCTGATATTTTCTGAACTAAAAATCTTCAATACATATTTTGTTTTTTCCACTGTTTACAGAGTTTTAAAACGTATTTAATGAATTTTTAAACTAGTGGTGCATGGCATCGTGCTTTAAGACCCATTTCTGGAACCTCCCGTACAATAACGAAATGTTAAAGAAATATTTACTTAAGATGTGTAAATGTTTCAAATAGATTATTATAAATATTGTAACATTTTCTAATATTTATATGAGTTATATAACCTGGATTGCAAAGATGAAATTATTTGTTTAAAGTATAGTAGAACTTTAGTCAGAATTAAAATTAAAATCTGAATTATTATCGATATACAAAAAAGTGAAAAAAAAAATGAAACATTTTTTTCCAAAATCAATTATTTTGTTGAAACAAGCAAAAAGTTCTTTGCATCATTCAAATCGGACGCTTAGTTATCTCGAAACTGCTATTTTTAGCACATTTAGCTCTGTATCTTTGAAATGGCTGGACCTGCCTTTGCGAAAAGCTAATTAGCACATCTCCCTATCAATAGGAATCGAATGTTTTTGAACAGTTAAAATCGGTTGATCCATACGCCCAAAAACGAAAATGAAAAAATGCGGACATACAAAACACACACACACACATCCATTTTTTCCTGAGGTATGCCAAAATGTTGAGAGACCTTCATTACGTCGAGAAATGCAAAAATTTTCATTTACTATTTTTGGCCCATTAATATAACTGCCTTATGGGAAGCTAATAATAACTTTAACGATTACTATTGGTGTATGTCACCGTGCCTTAGGGCAAATTGCTGGAACGATCTTTGCCGTAATGAAATATTCTAGAAATATTAAATGTTTTCAAATAAATTATTATAAATACTGTAACTTATATCTGTTTACAGAAAAGTAAATAAACAAAACTTAGTCAATCGAATTTAAAATGAAGGTCAGCAATTGCAAAGTTGAAATTATTTATGTTAAATATATAAGTGTGCTTTAGAACTTTAGCTAAAAGAAAAATCGAATTATTTTCGATATTCAAAAAAGGATGCTTATTTATCTCAAAAACTGCCATTTTTTGCACATTTAGCATGGTATCTCCAAAATGGCTGAACCTGCCTTTGCCAAAATCTAATCATCACTTTTTTCCGTCATTACGAATATTTTTTTTTTTTAACCAAAAACTCGATTTCTATTTTCTGCACTTTTTGCCCCGTATCTCCAAAACGGCTGGACCTGCTTCAGACAAAAACGAATCAGCATATCCCCTCATCAATAGAAATCAAATGTTTTGAGATAATTATATAATGAGATAATAATCATTCAAATCATTTTGCAATTTTTTAAATAACTAAGCACCCGATTTTTTGAATATCGAAAATAATTTGATTTTTTTAGCTAAAGTTCTAAAGCACATTTATATATTTAACATAAATAATATTCACTTTGCAATTGCTGACTTTTATTTTAAATTGTATCCATACCTACATACACACACATCCATTTTTAGATCCATATTTCAAAATTATCAGACACTTTGAAACGTGAAGAAATGTAAAAATTTTCAATTTCAATTTTTGAACAATTACAAAAGCTTACCCTACGGAGAGCTAATAAGGATAAGTTAGAGAGATATTTAGGATTAAAATTACTCTTCCGACTAATTTATATTATTTTTGACAGATAAAAAACATATGATGCTCTGCATACTTTTATTATATCTAATAAGATAAAATTTTAAACGATAAGAGATAGGCATAAATTGGTAGATAAAATATAAATTACAATTTTGCTTTTTCTAATTGTAATTATACCAAGAGATAGATAAGGAACATGAAATCAATGTTTGATCAATTTTTTAGGGATTCTTTAATAATTTGCTATTTTGAACACTATTGTTTTTAGTGATGTTTATATATATATATATATATATATATATATATATATCGTTAACGCGTTGACTTTGTATGGACAGGGTCGCGCGTTCGATTCCCTGCTCTGGCAACCTGACATCGGGCAGCGCGATGTCCATTTTCAATTGAAAATATAGATCAAAATATATTTCCAATTGAAAATAAGCCCATCTCGGGCACTGCGGTGTGAAATGGAAATGGGAGAAACTCTCACACTACTTCTTCCCTGAATCGAGTTGGAGTTTAACTCAGCTCACGAACCTGCCCTAGGGCAGAGCACTCATCATTATTTTATATATATATATATATATATATATATATATATATTAAAGCGCAAAATGTTGTAAATATTTCTGTCACATTATCATTTCTGCTGATATTTGTGTGTTTACAAACTTCTTGTTGCGATTGTACGAGGGTTGTCGGATTCGTGCGCAGAATTACAAGTCATGAGGTACCTAACACAACAGGCGCAAGGCTACTCTTGATTGCTTTACTTTTTTATTTATTCAAGAGCAAAGCATTTTGTTTTTATTGTCCGAATACACTAGAGGCAAATGGGGTCTAGAAAAACAGAGTATATCTCGTGTACCTGCTTCATAAGTACATACATCTCTACACACTTGCATACATCTTTATACATAACGCATTCTAATTCTAATAAAACGCCATTCCTCTCGTTGGATGATGAAAATTTATTTTTCAGGTAATAGTTAAGATATTTTAAAAAAGATAAATTAAATTTCATTAAAGAAAAGTTTGCTTTTTGTTAAACCGCACGAGTTTAGTAAAATTCAGATGAAAATCTTTTTTCCCATACACCTAATTTTTTTATTATCTATTAGAAAAGTTGTAACAGAAATCTTGCTTTTAATAATAATATTATAATGTCGTCAAAAAAATCATTTTCTGTAAGTTTTTGTTTATTTTCTCAACATTATCTGGAAGCTGTAAAATCTACTTTTAGTAGATATTTTAAATGTTTTTAATAAACTTTTAGTGATGGTCATAAATTATTTAATTGTGTAAATAGCGTACATTAATTTTCTTTAACTTTAATTAATTTTATAAAGTTCATTAGTTAATCATTTCATTTGTGTGTAGAATGTAATACAAAACACAAAAAAACGAAGACAAAAAATAGCGTGATGATTGAATTATTGTAGTACCTGCTTGAGAGATCGAAGTTCTGTACCACCTAACATAAATAATAAACACTGGTATTCTTATTTTCAACTTCCCGTAGGAAAGTCATAGCAATCGCAAAAAAAAATTCGAAAATAAAAATGATTATATAAGTTTACGTTTCGAAACATTCTAAAAATTTTGGCATACATTAAAAAATGGATGTATGTGTGTTTGTATGCCAGTTTTTGAGAGAATGGGGCGTCCGATATCAATAATTCAAAAAACATTTTACTTGTACTGAAAAATGAAGAGCTGATTAAATTTTTGGGAAAGCAGTTATAGCCGTTTACGAGATCTAATGAAAAAAGTAAAAAAAAGTCCTAACAGATCATTAAGCCCTGTTCACACGACGCTTATTTTCTGGAATAGATAGCATGCTCGATTGTGTCGCGCTAGATTTTATGATAGTTTTTCAAGCCGTTTGCTACACACGATACGAGAAATCTTGCTTGCTCTGCGTGAGATTTATTTTAGCTTACAAGATTTTCAAATACGATACCACATGACAAAATACATTTAAACTAGTTGGTTTGGTATTTAGCCTTGAGGCAAGTTACATGAACTTCCCGATATGTGTAAATAATCGACTTAATCAAAAAAATGTGTAAATAATATACTTCATTAATCCTACTTAAAAAACGATAATAATTTTAGCAAAGTTTGACGAATTTTTAAGATTAAACTACTTGTCGTAAGGCCGCAATATTACAGTATGTTCTATAAGACCATGATGTATATCGCCAAAAAAAATTCCATGAAAATCGGCTTAAATTTTTTTTCAACAGGTAATTACAAGGAAACGGCTCGGTAGATTTTCACCTAAAACTAATCAGTACCATTCTCAACCAATATCTTTCGAACAGTTTTTGATTTTTTAAAATCGGTTCGGTAGGATGAGCTTAAATGTGGATGAAAAATTTAACACTTTTTTTCAACAGTTAATTACAAGAAAACGGCTCGGTAGATTTTCACCTAAAATTAATCAGTACCATTCCCAACCAATATCTTTCGAACAGTTTTTGATTTTTTAAAATCGGTTCGGTAGGATGAGCTTGAATGAGGACGAAAAGTTTAACACTTTTTTTCAACAGTTAATTACAAGAAAACGGCTCGGTAGATTTTCACCTAAAATTAATCAGTACCATTCCCAACTAATATCTTTCGAACAGTTTTTGATTTTTTAAAATCGGTTCGGTAGGATGAGCTTAAATGTGGACGAAAATTAAACACTTTTTTCCAACAGTTAATTACAAGAAAACGGCTCGGTAAATTTTCACCTAAAATTAATCAGTACCATTCCCAACTAATATCTTTCGAACAGTTTTTGATTTTTTAAAATCGGTTCGGTAGAATGAGCTTAAATGTGGACGAAAATTTAACACTTTTTTTCAACAGTTAATTACAAGAAAAAGGCTCGGTAGATTTTCACCTAAAATTAATCAGTACCATTCCCAACTAATATATTTCGAACAATTTTTGATTTTTTAAAATCGGTTCGGTAGGATGAGCTTAAATGTGGACGAAAAGTTTAACACTTTTTTTTCAAATTACAAAGAAACGGCTTGGCAGATCGTTGCACAAAACTGACAAACGAAATACATCAAATGGCTTTTAAATTTCTAAAATCGGTTCAGGCGTTTTTGAGAAAACGTCGAACAAAAGTCTAATTTTGACAAATGCCAAAAAGACCATACTGATTTTTGCAAACTTTGACAAATTTTTAAAGCTGAACCAGTTGCCGTAGGGCCGTAATATTTTAGTATGATCTAGAAGACTATGGTATCTATCGTCAAAAAAACAATCATAAAAATCGTCGAAATTTTTTTTTTAAAACTTTATTACAAGAAAACGGCCCGGCCGATCTCTACCAAAAACTAATCAGCACGATTCCCAGCCAATATCTTTCGAACGGTTTTTGAATTTTCCAAATCGATTCAGAATTGCGGGCTAAAACGTAGACGAAAAATTTTTTACTTTTCTGCCATTTATAAAGAAACGGCTTGGCCGATCGTCGCACAACACTGACAAACAATAGTTCTCGTTGAGATACATCGAATGGCTTTTAAATTTTTAAAATCGACCCAGCCATTTTCTCGAAAACGTCGATTTACGGCAAAAAATCTGTTCACATACACACACACACACACACACATACTTTTTCCAAATTTGATCTCATTCGATTCAGAATGGCTTGAAACGTCGAGAAAACATAAAATTAGCGAATCGGATTTTTTGATGAAAACATAAACTTCTCCTTCGGGAAGTTAAAAAACATTCTAGTTTGGGAAAGGCAGGTCTAGCCGTTTCAAAAATACGGAGCAAATAGTGCCTAAATGGTATTTCTGATTTTATAGGTGTTGTTCTTTTTTTACAAAACAAATGCAAAGTATTTGTTTTTGTTTTCCTCGAAATGTATTTATCATAAAGACATGCGGTTTTTTTCAAACAAAAATTACAAAATCATAGAATATTACGATTTTTTTTTCTTTTTTTTCGCTGTTATTTTCTAACCAGGGGGCGACAAAGTCGGCCTTGCAAAATCGAACTCTTTTGCGGTGCCGCAGATAAATCCGTTGCGCATCGCATGAAACAAAAAAAAAGAAACTACGTTGAAGAAGAAAAAAAGCAAGAAGGAAAAAAAGGCAGCTATTTAAAAAAAAGTGTCAAAAAAGGCCTTTTTTGGGGACGAGAAGCTTTGCAAAATTTTTTTGCGTGATGTTATCAAGTTGTTTGAGGTAGGGGGACTAGGTATTGCAGTGGTAAACAAATAAAAAAAAAATGCAGGTCGATCCGACTTGTAGTTTTTTTTTTTTAATTTGTGGCACCGCATTGACAAAAGTCAATTTGAGAAAAACGTATTTAAAGTTTTTAATATAATGTACTAAATACACTATTTAATTTAATGTCCCATGTAGAAATTAATATGGTCTGAATCTACAAGCAATATACAATCTACATTGGTCAAATTTGAAACCAATATCGGCTGGTCATAAAAATTGAACATTTTTTATATTGAGGCCATATAGGTAAACCAACATTGGTCTATATTGGTTTATATTTGGAAATTTGGAACCAATGTTGCCTACAAATTGTTGAATGTTGGTAAGGTAATATACAATTAGACAGAGAGCTGGTAAACATTTAGAATTATAAATTATTGAATTATTCTGAAACTTATAACTGATGTTGAAATATTACACAAATATTTGAAGATTTGAAGTTGAAATAATATAACGCATAAATCAATATCATTTATTTAACAATAAAACACCTTAAATGAACATTAACGTAAATTTATTAAAAATGTTTTTGTGGAAATTCATTTATTAAATATAAACAATGATACAAATATATAACTGCATTAAAAATATGATTATTCATAAAACACAAAAGTGTCATGAATATTGATTATTTTTTAATGGATATTTATTAATACATATCAAGTATTTTTTTTTTATAACAATAACAAAGGCAAATTAACTTTCCTATTTACAACATCGTCACTCGATAAAATATTGTACAGCACCTGAACATATTTTATTCGTTGTTAATATATTTATTATCCATTATGAAATATTTATTTCATCATCTAGAACAGTCATTGGGAAACCTACATTACATTTGATATATATCAAGTAAATTATTTATTTATTTATTTATTTATACGCCAATCGGCTTTATACAGTTTTATAATATTGTTTGCTAATTCATAACTTGTATATTTATATCTATATACATATACACACAGATATATACACATATATATACATACGTATACACATACATACACATCTACTTACATACAGATAGACATACATATATACTCAATTTAAATCGAATAACAACAACAAAATTAAATTAATTTAACTATTTATAACATCGTCATTCGATAAAACACTGTACATCATCTGAACATATTGTATTCATTGTTAATATAAATATTATTCATTATGAAATATTTATGAAAGCATTGAAATGAGGTTATGAAATTTATCTCATCGTCTAGAACAGTGATTGGGAAATTTTTTCAATCATAACCCCAAAATATTTTTGACCAAGTTTGCATTGTCATTTAAAACTTGTATTCCTTGTTTATTATATCTATTATTCAATATGAAATATTTATGAAAGCATTGAAATGAGATAGTAAAATAGGATTGACTTAACTCTTTCCTTTAGTAATGATAACTTTTATCTTATCGTCTAGAACAGTGACTGGGAAACTTTTTTAACCATAACCCCAAAATATTTTTGTCCAAGTTTGTATTGTCATCTAAAACCTTGTATTCCTTGTTAATATTTTTATTATATATCATTATATATTATCAATATAAATAATTTATGAAAGCGTTAAAATGAGATTGTAAAATGTAATTGACTCTACTTTTACCTTAAAAAATAATGACTTCATATCATAGTCTAGAATCTTGCTATGCAAATGTACAGATTTATTGACATTCTACATTGCATTTATTATTATCAAACATTATGATTATTCTGTCAAAATTTATATCTTTCCTTTCTACAACTTATTTAGTTACAAACTTTTGATGAAAACCTTTTCGATAAAATTTTACTACTAAGCAAACCAGTTTCTCTATTTTCTGCGCTTACAACAATATTACCTGAAAATAAATAAGAATGCGTTTTAAATGCAGAAGGAAATAATTATATTATAGCAACTATTGAAGCTTACCTTTTCTAAATATGAAAGTATAGAAATTTTTTCTCTCTACTATATTATTATTTCCTGAAAATAAGTAAGTATAAGTTTTAAATGTATAGACAGAATAATATTGAGAAGTATTATATGCATTCACCTGGTAGTATAACCTCGTAAAATAATCCTTGCCAGAAATTAAGTTATGTTATGTTTGATGTCTATAATATATTTCATATAATATATACGGCAGATTTCTCAACGCTGTTAAACTCCTGATCAAATTGGAAAATCTTAGTGTAAAAATGTTATTGAAGACATGCAAATCTTGTTGAAAATATTATCGAAAATTTCAGCTTCAGACAAATATAATTAAACATTAGACACGACACAACACTTCTCACTGTTATATTTTATTTACAACTTATAGCTCATAACACAACCTACACACATACACACATTATCACTATTTTTTAAATTAAAACATAATTTGATTATTTACAAACGAACAAAAAATACATTTCACTAAGTGACGCTACCGCATTCTCTATGCATCAACCATTTTGTTGTGTTAATGCGCGTCAATCATCGAATTTACTAGAAACGTAAATCAAAAAGTCAAAAAGTAGAAAACTCATAGCTTTATTAAATTCAAGATATTTAATAAATTCGTAAAGAAATCACAATATATATTATTATATATTATTAAATTTGTCTTAGAATACTTAGTTTTTCTCTCATATAACTAATCTTCGTATTGTAAACCGTTTGGAAAATAAGCTAGTCGGAGTCCTGTAATTTAATAAAAAATTCCAAATTCATATTGTCATAGATAAACCATGTAAAGTATTATACATTGTTAGAATCGTCTCAAAATTTTTAATTTTTTCTCCATATATCACAACTTTGTATTTCAAACGGTTTGGCCTATGGGCGAGTTACAGTGCTAAAATTCAAGAAAAATTGAAAAATCTGAAAATAATTATATGAACACACATATTGAATTATATATCATTTTATTCGTAATTTTATTCTACATTTTTTGTCCGAATTAACTTTTTACGTATCTGTAACCTTTTAGCTTGTAGTATTGAATATTCGTGAAAAATCACATGGTTAAATATTTAAAGGCTTATGTCTCGCGTATATTGCTTTCGTTCTGTGCGAGTCGTTGGCCAAGCGGTAGCGTTGCTGGCTCTTAGTCTCGTAGTCTCAGGTTCGATCCCAGAGAAGACTTTTGTTTTTTATTTTAAATATAATAACAATAATTAAGATTTTTTTTTTAATTTGGGCTAATTTGATTCAGAATGACAAAATTCGACAAAACATATAATTAGCAATGTGGATTTTCCCAAGAAAACAAACCTCTACTGTGGGAAACAATATTTATTATTAACATTAGAACAATATTTAATAGTCAATTATAAAAAAATGTTGCATCAATATTTATTTTTTATCTTGAGGACAATATTAGCTTATGATAAAAAATTTTGTACCCGATGATAAAATTTTTTGCAGAAATATTTATTTTTCAATTTGACGATAATATTTTGTACCTGATGATAAAAAATGTTGCATCAATATTTCTATTTCAATTTGTGGACAATATTTGTCAGTTGATGATGAAAAAATATTGCATCAATATTTATATTTCACTTTGAGAACAATATTTTTTAGCCTATGATAAAAATGTTGCATCAATATTCATATTTCACTTTGGGAACAACATTTTTTAGCCGATGATAAAAAAATATTGCATCAATATTTATATTTTAGTTAAAGGACAATATTTATCAGCCCATGATAAAAAAATGTTGCATCAATATTTCTATTTTATTTTGAGGACAATATTCATCAGCCGATGATAAAAAATATTGCATCAATATTTCTATTTTAGTTTGAGGACAATAATTATCAGTCGATGATAAAAAAATATTGCATCAATATTTATTCTTTTATTTGAGGACAATATTTATTAGCCGATGATAAAAAATATTGCATCAATATTTCTATTTTAGTTTGAGACCAATATTGGACAAGGCCATTTATAGAGATTATTGCCTCAATATCGGCTGACGTTGGCCTGGTCGATTAGTTGACATCATCACAGAACCGACGTTCGCCGATATTTGTGCAATATAGGTAATCACGGCCACAGAAAACCAATATTGGTAATATATTGTACCGATATTAATTTCTACATGGGGTACTAAATACGCCATGGTGTTCAAAGATGCTGACACATTAAAAAGGTCATGTGCATGAGGTGTTATAATGAAAAAGAGAGCAGCTGGCATACAAGAGCTCCGGAGCGATAAAAAAAACGGTTTCAGAGAATTATACATATAGAGATATATATATATATATATATATATATATATATATATATATATATATATATATGTATATATATATATCTATAACTTCGTCAAAAAACTAGATATTGAGATGAGAATTTTTAAAATAATTTTAGGGTTTTTAGCTTTCATTATATCAAAAAATCTCAAAATCGAAAAAAATAAATAAAAACCAAACAACCCCCTTAAGAGAACAGAGAGTCCGATTTGAATAATTCAAGAAATATTTTACTTTAGTTACAATTTAAAATAAACAACTGGCGAAATTATTGAGAAAGCATGTCCAGCGTTTTCGTAAATCCGATAGAAAAAATAAAAAATAATGCCATTTGGCAACCAAAAATAATCATACGACATATGCACATGGTATTTCCAAATATTTTATAGAGATTATAATAATAAGTCCCAATTTTGTGTTTATTTATATGGGTTCTGATAATTCTACTCGGCAACAGCTACATTGCGCAATTACTTTATAAAAAATTCATAATTTTCAAAAAAAATCAAAATATAAAAAATTCGATTTTTTTTTGAAAATTTCAAAATTCAAAGTTTTGAAAAAAAAATTAAGTTATTATAATAAAAATATTTTTTTGTACGGGAAGTTTTAGATATTTGCCAAGCACCAAGGCACTATGCGATGCACCACTAGTTATGCACATTATTTTATTGAATTTGTGGGAGTTTGGCACGTCGTGACAGAAATGGTAGTAAGCGGTGAGATAAATAAAAATGATGTACGGGTTTTGTTTTTAGTTTTTAGGCTTTAAGCCCGGTGCACACGACGCCAGTATTTCTTAGATTTCTGTCAAGTTGTTCGGTGATATGGGCAAAAATTTTGCGTCAGATTTTTACTTATTTTATGATTAATAATAATTTTTTGCATTTTCAAATAGATTATTATAAATGTATACTGTGAATTTTATAATTCATATTTCATAGGCCTAAAATGCTTTACGCTTACAAGCGTACAAACAGACCATTGTACAAAATGTAAACAATGAATATCTATATATATATATATATATATATATATATATATATATATATATATATATATATATATATATGATAAAATTGTTTCTTGGGCATCCATCCAGTAATTAAAAAACAGTTTTATTGAAAAGTGTTTTTATTTAGAGAAACATATGTTTTGGGTCTTGATTTGACCCATCTACAGTGCTTACAAATAAGTTTAAAAAAAAATAACACAAAAACACATAAAATTGCACTAAAAAATAATTAAATATGAAATAAAAAATTGATAGGACATCAAGTTATGAATTTTTTTTAAAAAAAATAGTAAAATTAAAATAAATAATATATTTTATTATTTAAAGTATATAAAGTATATAAATTTTAAATTTATATTATAAATATATATTTATATATATATATTTTATATATATATATATATATATATATATATAACTGGTGTTAACTTGGCTGCACATATATGTATCGTATCGGATTAAGATGAATTCATAAGATGATTTAATCTCATATTTCTAAGAATTAAATCAAGTAATAATAATAAAAAGATAATAAAATGCTGCATTTCAACATAACAATTATTGATTTTCAAAATCATAGTATCTTTATTGAATATATTGTTATAAAAATATTAAAAAGGTTATGAAAAGATTAGTAAAAGTTTTATGTAAATTTAATATTTTTAAATTTCAAAAATTGTCGAATTTAAAAAAATATTAAAATTCAGTTTTGTTCATAATTTTTTTTTTTTTAAAAAAAATTTGAGTATTTTTGCAAATTTCGAAGTTTTTGTAATAAAACGATTTGAATTTTTTTTTAATTTTCTGATATTTCAGATAAAATTACAAAAATTTGAAAAAAATGCATATTTGAATTTTTTCGGGAGTTGAATTACATGAATCAAGCACACATTCATATTCACATGACAAAATACAGGTTTCTCATTGGACACTAAAAGTATCGGCCACAAAACAATTCGTCCATCGCCAAATAGGACATGCTTTATTCGTATGCAACGGTTATAGACAGAAATTATGTTAAAGATACTGCCGTTGTAAATATAGAGGTTAGACGTAAAATTTCGCTGGCTAGATCGTAAATTATATCGGGTAAATCGTTGCTAAGTAACAAACTGTCCGGCATGCACTAATCAGGAAATCTGGCGTCGTGTGCACCGCGCTTAAGATTGATGTTGTCAGTTATGTATTTATTTTTGAATTTAAAAAATTCGATATTAAATAAAAAGTTTTATTCAAATATTTCGTAACTCTACTAATTCCAAAAAATTAATTAAAGTATAAATGAATGTCTCCAGAATTTTATTATTTTGTTTGCTGCAATACGGTTCTAGCAAGAGGGAGATGCATGCAACATTTAGCGAGGATCTGTTCATCACTATGTTTCCTAAAAAAATTATTTCTTGACAAGTCGATATTTTGTGGATATCTAGGAAACCAAATTTGTAGCCAATAGATTGCATTTATAAGAAAATAATAATAGTAATAGACATCGAATGTAGGGGAAAGTCCCCGAGTGCCGGGCACCTAAGGTTATTTATAAATAAATCAAAAAATGTTTTACGAAATGTTTATTAAATTATGATTTATGTTAACAGATAACAAAGTTAGAAATCAAACTAAATTAACAAAAATGAACCTTTGCCAAAAAATAATTAATACTATCAATCAAACTTTGGTAACCAAAAATATGATTTTACAAAGTGGCACCTAGTACCGGACATTTCAAAATAACCAGCACTGAACACATATGTAGATATCTTCATACTCTGGAATATCTGCACATATGTATTTGACGAAAATTCTTAGATATTGCAAAAAAATCACCACTTATTCACCCTTTTGGCTGGGCCATACCGATGCTCTTAGCTGAAGCTTTCATCATAAGATTTTTAATTTTTCACTGAGGAATGCGAAAAATGGTGGTATGTAGTGACCGTCAGCACTCATACAGAACAAAATAATTAGAAATAATTAGAATAAATTACGTCAATTCTCACAAGAAATATCAATATGTTTACTGTACAGCACTAAGGGACGACTTAGTGTCCGCTGCTAAGGAACAAGCATGTTTGTTTCTTTGGTGGCACCTACTAATATTGTTTAAAATATCTAATAATATTCTACCATTTTAAGAATAACAATCAAGTACTACTTTTGACTTAAAATGGCACTCAAATATAAATGCATAAATATACTAGAATTGCATTCATTGATATTTAGGTGACGCCGTGATTTTGCGCCTAAAACAGCAAAGGCTTGCTCCCGCCGTCGTCCTATCACTTGTATTTTGAAATGAAAAGATTTATACTCGCTTAAATAATACTTGTTAAATAGAGTGTCCAGCGCTAGGTGCCGTCGGGCGTTGGAGTTCCCCCTATACTCGTAAACCAAAATTTTTGTTTGATTAAGTTTCGAGTTCAATCAAAATGTTTGTGTTTAGTAAGTATTTAAATCAATGGAAAACATAAAGTAAAGTAAATATATTTAGGAAATTTGTATACCACTGTTTTTGCAACAAATTTTTAACTTCCCGTAACATAAGTTATAGTAATCTCAAAAAATTGTAAATGAAAATGTTTATATATTTTTACGTTTCAAAGATTTCTGATAATTTTGGAATACCTTACGATTTCGGATCAACTGATTTGTATAATTCAATAAAAATTTGATTTGTATTTATGTGGTGACGTGCTGATTTGTTTTTGACAAAGACAGGTCCAGCCATTTCGAAGATACAGTGCAAAAAGTACAAAAAAATCAGTTTCTGAGATAACGGAGCGTCCAATTTGAATAATTTGAAAAACATTTCATCTGTATTGGACAAACTAAAAACTTTTCTGCAGAGCCAATAAAAAAACTATTGAAATGCTATTTAGAATTCAAAATTTAATATTAGACATATGCACATCAGATTACCAGATACTTAATAGAGATTTTCATAATGAGTACAAATTTTGTTAACATTTTTATAAGATACGTTCGAATGTTTATCCGTTATAGGCAGCGATGCGGAGTTTACGCGTTTCGATATTTCGTCTCTAAAACAGCTACTAGGAGCGATTCTTTTGCAAAAATTTCAAATTTATCAGAAAAATTTGAAATATATAAAAAAAAATCACAATTCTCAAAGATCAAACTTTTTACAAATTTTTCAATAAATATTAAGTCTTTTTAAAAAAAAGAAAATTCAAGTTACGGAAAGCCTTAAGGCACGATGCCATGCCTTAAATGAAACGTTGATTAGCTAATTAATTCACGATGAACATCTAATTCAAATATCCGAATTCAAATATACGAATGATTCTAAAATAGCTAAAGTCAGCGCTCTGCCTATTATTCTTTTGGATTTTGCTATGGTTGGATCGAGGATACATATTATACATATGTATGTATGGGATCTGGTTATTTATAGGCAACGTGTTGTTGTTTTACGAGCAAAACGTTGGCTGAACATTTCATGAAGATCTATCTATCTTCACACGCGCAATTTCAATTGTTTTCTTGTTACGCCGTTGTTTTGTACCTCGGTGCAGCGCCTACGTAGTGAGATATTGTAAGATCGAAAAAAGTCAGTTTTTGATGATTTCTGTGAAAGTAAAGATAATTATATGGAATTAATTATATTATACAAAAGTAGAAGATTTTTGTTAGACTTTTGCCTTTTATAAGTAAATGTTAAATTTAAATAATATAATATAAATCTCAATGGTTTAATTTTACTTTTTACAATTATACCAAGCACATCAAACCAAATGCATTACAAAAAATAACACATATTGATCAAACCACCATTTAAATAATTTCAGTAAAACTCCCAGATAATCCATTATTATAAAAATATGTTTTTTTTGCTATTCGTCAAAAATTTGTCGCCTTTCTATTTTACCCCATAAGCGCGATAAAATGCAACAGACATGGGACAAAACCATCTTATTTTTACCAACAAAACTAAACATAACTGGGTGGTGAATGTCATCGCAAACTGCTGGAACTTTTTGTATCGTAACGTAATGTTTGAGAAATATTAAATGTTTTCAAATAATTTAAATAAATACTGTAACATTGTCTAATATTTATAAAAAATATATAAACAGAATTGCAAAGTTAAAATTATTTATTTGAAGTATATTAGCGAGCTTTATAACTTCAGCTAGAAAAAAATTAAAATTCAATTTATTTTCGATATTCAAATAAAAATTTTTTTTGGAAATTAAAAAAAAATATTTTCTTTTTCAAAACCAATCACTTCGTCAACACAAGCAAAAAGTTTTTTGAATCATTCAAATCGGATGCTTTGTTCTCTCAATAACTGCCATTTTTTGCACATTTAGCTCGATATCTGCAAAACGGCTGGACCTGCCTCTGCCAAAAACTAATCATCACTTCTCCCTGTCATTAACAATTAATTGTTTTCTGAATCATTCAAATCAGATGCTCCGGTCTCTCAAAAACTCGATTTTTATTTTCTACACTCTTTGTTTCGTATCTCCGAAATGGCAAAGCCTGACTTTGCCAAAAACCAATACACACACACATATATACATCCATTTTTTCTGGGGTATGCCAAAATGTTCAGAAACCTTCAAAACGTGAATAAATGTAAAATTTTTCAATTTTGATTTTTGGACGATTACAATAACGTACCATACAAAAAGTTAATAAACAAAAATATTTATTAACACACCGTTACTTATGACTCAATGTTTCAAAAAATACATTTACTACAAAATAGATAATGTAATTAAATACAATTATTTACAAATACAAATATCACTTTTCTCTTTCTTTTTCAGAAGAATTTTTCAATAGAGTTAGAATAACTATTTTAATGTGTTAACTTTCTGTAGGATAATTAACTTTCCGGGTAAGTTATAGTAATCGCAAAAAAGTCGAGAATGAGAATGTTTTTATATATCTTTACGTTCCAAAGATTTCTGAATATTTTGACATACCTGAAAAAATGTATGTATGTGTGTGTGTGTTTTTTTTTCTCTTTCCATAAAACGCAGATCAATTAGCACCTCTCTCGCAAATCTGTCTATGGCGTTCCAAGCAGCTTCAGTGTTGTTAGCATTACTTCTACAACAGTATCTGGACTAATTCTTCGCCTCAATATCTCTTCTACAACGTCCCGCTGAGCACCAAATTGCGGGCTCACAAAGAACACGTGCTAAGTATCTTCGATTTTGCCCAAACAATATGCGCAAATTTTTGTGGACGATTTCGGGAAGTAGGGGGGCGCATGGCATCGTGCTTTAAGGCAATTTGCTGGAACTTCCCGTACAAAAAATTATTATTTTTTTAAAAACATTAACATTTTTGAAAAAAAATTTGAAAAAACTATAAATTTGACAAAAAATTACTTTTTCGAGAAAAAATAATAAAGAAAACAAAAAATTTTTATGAAAAAAAAATGTTTTTTCATTTTGAGATATTTTGGAAATTCTAAACTTTTTTTCAAAGCAATCGTAATGCTTGAACTGCATAGAGACGAAATGTCAAAGCGCGTAAGTGCCGCGCCGCCTTCTAACGGATAAGCATTAGTGCGGAACCCATAGAAATGTAAAAAAACATTATACTTAGTATTAAAATATCTGATAATTTGATGTTCATATGTCTAATGATCATTTTTGACCGCTAAATGGCATTTTTTTTTTACTTTTTTGATTAGATCTCCGAAACCGCTAGACCTGGCTTTATGATAATTTGATCAATCTTGTCTATACAAGTAATATGTTTTTTGAATTATTAAAATCGGACTCTTCGTTCTCTTAAAAACTGAGTTACCATTTTCGGCTCTTTTTGCCAAACATTCGATTTGTATTGATAAGGAAACGTTATCAATAATAGTTTTCGATTTCAATTTGAAGTGTCCGATTTGAATAATTTGAAAAATATTTTATTTATATTGACTAAACAAAAAACAGTTTAAATTCTTAGAAAGGCAGGTTTAGCGGTTGTAGACTCTCAATAAAAATAAGTTAAAAAAATGCCATTTGTCGATAAAAAATGTTCATTGGACATATGCACATCAAATTATTAGATATATTAGATATTTTTTGTCAAATTTATAGTTTCTCATAAATCTAATTTTTTCGAAGTGAAATTTTTTCAAAAATATTAATTGTTTTTAAAAAAATAATAATTTTTGATACGGGAAGTTCCAGCAATTTGCCTTAAAGCACGATGCCATGCGCCTCACTAGTTTATCTTATTTTTATTAAGAGTTCATAACCGCTGTACTTGCCTTCCCAAAAACTTAATCAGTACCTTATTTTGCCAATACAAGTGAAATGTTTTTTGAATTATTAAAATCGGAGGCTTCGTTCTGTTAAAAACTGATTTATAGTTTTTTGCACTTTTTGCCCCGTATATGCGGGACGTCTAGACTTGTTTCCGTGAAAAACTAATCAGCACGTCTCCTTATCAATACGAATCGAATGTTTTTTTAATTATTCCAATCGGTTGATCGGTGTACAAAAATCGTCGACGGAAATTTGTATCCCGCCGATAATCATCAAAGGTCAAATCGATTTGAAAATAATAAAATATCGAAGAGAAACGTCTAAAATCAATTTCAAATACCAATACTGACACCGCAAAAAGTCATGAAAAAATCAAAGAAATGCTAAGGGACTGCAATTATCAATTTTGTACCTATACGATCAAAGAAGAAATACAAAAGAAAATAGCCATAACCGGTCTACATCCATCGATTACAGAAACAAAAGTACATGAAGATCTTCTGCCAAAAAAGATAAAAGCCAGGCAGCTCGGATGGTGGTCAACAAAAGTTACCTTATATATTGTTCTCCTCAACAAGGACCTATAGCCCACAGAACAGAGCGTTGCAGTCCCACAAATGCCTTAGTTTCGGCCATACGTCGTTCACCTGCGACTTAAAGTACAGGTGTATAAAGTGCCTCAATGTGCCAGAGACTGCCAACTGAGGCACCGATGTGTGTGAACTGCAAGAGCAAACACCCGGCCAACTACTCGAAATGCAGTGCATTTCTAAACTACAAAGAGAAGAAGAAAAATGACGCTCTCAGGAGAAGACAGACCTATAGACCATCACCACAACAGTCCGCTGATGAATAGCTTTTCGTCAGCTTTAAATACCACCAGCATTGGACCAAATTCCAAAACAGCGTATTCTCAAATCCCTCATCAGTCATCATTCTGAACTCTGATCCAGTCCTCACTCATCATCACCAATCCGGCCTACCACCAGCCACTCCGATCCAGACTTTAATACACCAGAGGAACTTTTTGCTGCTATGAGTGAGATCAGGATGCTGTTTGCTGATATCCAGGAAAAACAAATATTCAGTGAGCTTTACAAACTAACGAAGTCACTAAACACCAACATGGCATAAAACGAGAAATATACAACAACTACAAAGTTTACAGAAACGACGGACAGACGGACGCACGCGAATGAGGCGGCACTGCGAATTGTTCAAGTCTCGCATCAGGCATGAGCAAGTGCCACACCTGACAGCAGAAGGTTCTAAAATAACAGCTATCAAATGTGCCAGAAAAGTAAAAAAGTAACAATAATATCGATTAACATCCCGGTAAACGGACTGCAACATACGGACTTACAAACACTACTGGACTCGAACAAATTTGTTTTTATGGCAGGAGACTTGAACGCACAACACATATCTTGGAACTCTAACTTCAACCATGCAAACGGAAACGGACTTTATGAGTACCTGACCGAACACAACACCACAGACGCACAACTACACTATCCTGACACGCCGACCAGATACGCCACCGTACAGACACACCATTACAGCATGATCAATTAAGCATTAACAAAAAACCTACACGTAACATACGAACCAATCACAAGAATACTTTTTAACTCCCACCATAACCCAGTTTTCATGACCATCTGAGACAGACTAAACGTCGACCAGACACCCAAACGAAAATTTCTAGATTACTCTAGAGCCAACTGGCCACTGTTCAGAGACATCATCACAGACAACACACGACACACAATGCCAATAGATACCAACACTGACATTAAAGAGGCTGTGACACACCTTACACTGACAATCACAAACGCTGTATAACAGGTTATACACAAGAACAACACCAGCCAACGACTTGCCAGAACACATTTTATTGAAAATAAATCCTAAAAAGCATACGAAGAAACTGTGGCAACGTCCTGGTGACAGACTACTAAAGGAAAATCTAAAAAGACTGACAAAAATTGTTTTCAATAAAATACGTGAGCCTCAAAACAAAATTTAGACCAAAACACTCGAACAAAAATACTGACCCACGCAAAGTTTGGCAAACCGCAAAAAAAACTATAGGTCCACTCAAATTAACTGACAACAATTACGCAACGGCATCAGCATACAAAGCGGAGATATTGGCAAAAAACTTTGAAAACATACATAAACAAAATGCTAATATGTCAAACACAGATCTAAAACAAGAAGTACACAGAGACAAAGACTTACGAATAGACCCTGCCACAATTTCCGAAATAAAAACAATAGTTGAAAAATTACCCAACGAAAAACACCAGGACCCGACGGACTGAAAAACATAATACTTAAACAATTGTCGACAAACGCCTTCATTTTAATTACCCGCATAACAAACAGATTTATGACGGAAGGCTGCTTTCCTGCTTCATGAAAAATCTCCACCATATTCCAATACCAAAGCCCAGGAAACAGCCGGACATACCACAAAACTACAGACCGATCAGCCTCCTCAACACAATGAGTAAAGTAGACAAAAAGTTACTACTCAAACGACTGAACAAACACATAAGACTCAACTAAATCATATCTGACACACAATACGGTTTTAAAGAACGACACACCACACTGCGCCCTCTGACACAACTCATACATAGAAAACACAGTTCTCTATTTTAACAGACGAAAATATACCGGACTGATGTTACTCGTGAGAAGGCGTTTGACACCATCTGCATGAACAAACTTATTTATAAACTAATCCAATTCAACTTTCCAATGTACATTACAAAAACGTTATAAAGGACAACGGACTTTCGACGATTAACGAAAGCACCACAGGGTTCGATCCTCGGACCGTCATTGTTTAACGTTTACATCCACGACATACCCACTGACGGCGACACAACGCTACTGATATTTGCGATGACATTACCATATACAAATCATCACAAACACCTACGGTACTGACTACAAAGATACAGACACACATAGACAAGCGAACCGAATACACTAATAAATGGCATATCGGGATCAATCCGCAAAAAAACGCAGTCAATTTTATTTATGAAGAGCCAAAATGACATGATTTGAATGACTGACTCGAAAAAACTGAAAGTAATGGGCCATGCAGTTGAGTGGTCCAAGGATGTCAAATACTTCGGTTTGACCTTGGACCATAGACTCAGCTTCACGAAACATATCAATACGAAAATTGGACAGGCCAACGGGATGATCAATCTACTGAGACCTCTGTTGAACCGCGACAGCCCTCTAAGCGTGAAGAACAAGCGGACACTCTAGTTGACACTTATTAGACCATTACTGCTATACGCCGCTCCAGCATGAAACGCGACGACTAAGACGAATATACGGAAACTACAGACAGTACAAAATAAGACACTACGATTAGTACTTAACAAAATAAAGATCCCACTGACTAGACATTACTACTCTTAAAAAAACATACATAACGTACCGACAATACTCGACCATATAAAGAAGCTAACTGAAAATTTTTATCAGAAATATTCATTATATATAAAAAATCCACCCTTTTCTACTTTTCCTAAATATATTGTTTATTTATATCTTATCAATATCATGTTTCATGACATATGTCCTGAAGATGGAACGTAGCTAGTTCTAAAACGTCGAAAGTAAATTAATAAAGAAATGGTTTTTGACTTTTTGTTTGTTTTTTATTACTTCATGATTTTTTTTTTTGAAGCTCTACAAAATCTTAACAAATCCAAGACTCTACCATCTAATAAAGTCCTCTACCAATCTGATAAAATATGCATTCTATTTTTATTCTTGAAAAAGTTTGTGAAAAATTACAAGGTTGCAAAGTGATAAAAAAATTAGCATAATATTTAAGCTTTAATGTCAAAACATATATTAATTTCAACTATTTTATGCATTTTCTTCTTGATTTGATTATGATAAAAATAAGTAAAAACTGAACAAATAATTTTTATAATAGCAAAAATTAAAAAAGTGTATTTAATTTGTTAGTTTTCAGTAGGAGTGCTGGGGGCTATATGTATCGGCGGTAACTAGTAACAGGCTGTTATATGCAGGTGCGTTGTTTTTAACAGATTATATAAAATAGGTAAATCATAAAAATTCGGTTTGAGTTGATAAAAACAAATTTTAAATTTTATCTAGGGTAGAGCAGCGCTTAAAGTTCCGCGGGTAAGAAGGTCCACCACCAAGTATCTCAAAAATCAATAAAATTAAGAATATTTTAACAACAATATTTGAAAGTAGTGCGAAAAAGATGTATAACCAGCCATCGCCTTAGTTCTTGCGACCGCGCTATCGCAAGAAAACGGCAATGCGCGAAAGTCTGTAACAAAAGTATAATATAATGTAATTTTGGAATAACTTATTTAATTGTTTTATTAGTTTAAGATGTATTATTAATTCTAAGTTAGATTCAATAGTTTAATTTCATTTAACCTCTATAAAAGCTTACACCCGGGTGGGGTAAAGAGGACCAACTCAGCCTTCACCCTGGAAAAGGCGTAAAAATGAAAAATGTGAATAGAAAAGTAAAGTAAAATAAAACATTCGGGGTAAGTTGTAACATCGTACTTTTTTAGGCAATCATTAATTGTGAAATAACGATCAACAGTTGTAGAATTATTAACCTCCCGTAGCATAGTTATAGTAATGGGCCAAAAATCGAAAATGAAAGTTTTTGTATTTCTCCACGTTTTGAAGGTTTCTGAACATTTTGACATACCACAGACAGACAGAAATTGATGTTTGTGTGTGTGTTTTGTGTGTCTGCATTTTTTCGTTCAAGTTTTTGGGCGTACGGATCAACCGATTTGAATGGTTCAAAAAACATTCGATTCCTATTGATAGCGAAATGTGGTTATTAGTTTTTGTCAAAAGTGGGTTCAGCCATTACGGAGATAAAGAGCAAAGAGTGCAGAAAGTAGAAATCGAGTTTTTGAGAGAATGGAGGATCCGATTTAAATCATCTAAAAAACATTCAATTTGTAATGACTGGAAGAAGTAGTGATTAGTTTTGGCAAAGGCAGGTTCAGCCATTTAGAAGGTACAAGGTTAAATGTACAAAAAATGGCAGTTTTTAAGCGAATTAAGCGTCCAATTTGAATGATTCAAAAAATTTTTGCTTATGTTGACGAAATAATTGCTTTTGAAAAAAAAAATTCTTTCCATTTTTTTTTTAATATCGAAAATAATTCAGATTTCAATTTTAATTCTGGTTAATGTTCTAAAGCTCAATTATACACTATAATTGAATAATTTTAAATTTATAGCTTGGTTTATATAATTCTTGAAAATATTAGACAATATTACAGAATTAATAATAATCTGTTTGAAAACATTTAATATTTCTTGAACATTTCGTTGCGGTACGGGAAGTTTCACCAATTTGCCTTAAGGCACGTTGCCATACTCTACTAGTTTTTACTTGATTAGGTAGAGAAATAGTTACAGCAACTATTCATCTTTATTTCGAAAAAATATAACCAGTGAATCTCAAGATAAAAATAATGAATACAACAAGCCAATAAATAAATAAACTAGTGGGGTGTATGGCATCGTGCCTTATGGCATATTGCTGGAACTTCCCGTACCGTAACGAAATGTTCAAGAAAATGTTCGGGAAATATTGAATGTTTTCAACTAGATTATTATAAATATTGTAATATTGTCTAATATTTATAAGAATTATATAAACTGCAAGGTTAAACATATTTGTTTAAAGTACATTAGAACTTTAGTCAGAATTACGATTAAAATCTGAATTATTTTCAATGTACAAAAAAAAATTAAAAAAAAATTTCAAACACAAATTTTTTTTTTCAAAATCAATTATTTTATTTAAACAAGCAGGAATTTCTTTGAATCATTCAAATCGGACGCTTAGTTCTCTCAAAAACTGCCATTTTTTGCACATTTAGCTCGATATCTGCAAAACGGCTGGACCTGCCTTTGCCAAAAACTAATCATCACTTCTCCCTGTCATTAACAATTATTTGTTTTCTTCCACTTTTCCCAATCATTACTAATTGAATGTTTTTTAGATCATTCAAATCGGATGCTCTGTTCTCTCAAAAACTCGATTTCTATTTTCTGCACTCTTTGCTCCGTATCTCCGAAACGGCTGGACCTGGTTTTGCCAAAAACTAATCAGCTCTTCTCCCTATCAATAGGAATCGAATGTTTTTTGAAACATTTAAATCGGTTGATCCGTACGCCCGAAAACGTGACTGGAAATTTGTATCCATACATACATACACACACACACATCCATTTTTTGAGGTATGCCAGAATGTTCAGAAACCTTCAAAACGACGAGAAATGTAAAAATTTTCAATTTCGATTTTCGGCCCATTACAATAACTTACCCTAAGGGAAGTTAATAATTAAATAAATAAATAAATAAATAAATAAATAAATAAATAAATAAACTAGCTGTAAGTGGAATTCTGTCTTGAGGCAATTATGGCATCGTGCCTTAAGGCAAATTGGTGGAACTTTCCGTAACGAAATGTTCGAGGAATACTGAATGTTTGCAAATAGATTATTATAAATATTGTAACATTGTCTAATATTTATAAGAATTATATCAACTGAATTGCAGAGTTCAAATTATTTGCAAAGTATATTAGAACTATAGTCAGAATTAAAAATAAAATCTGAAATATTTTCGATATACAAAAAACTAAAAAAAAAAAGATAGAACAAAATTTTTTTCAATTTTTTTGTTAAGACAAGCAGAAAGTTCTTTGAATCATTTAAATCGGACGCTTAGTTCTCTCAAAAACTGCCATTTTTTACATATTTAGCTCCGTATCTTCGAAATGGCTGGGCCTGCCTTTGCCAAAAACTAAAAAACACTTCTCCCAATCATTACTAATTGAATGTTTTTTAGATCATTCCAATCGGATACTCCGTTCTCTCAAAAATTTGATTTCTATTTTCTGCACTCTTTCCTCTGTATCTCCAAAACGGTTGGACCTGCCTTTGCCAAAATCTAATCAGCTCTTTTTCCTATCAATAGGAATCGAATGTTTTTTGAACCATTCAAATCGGTTGATCCGTGCGCCCTAAAACGTGACTAGAAATTTGTATCCATACATACACACACACACACACACATCCATTTTTTCTGAGGTATACCAAAACGTTCAGAAACCTTCAAAACGTTGAGAAATGTAAAAATTTTCAATTCCGATTTTCTGCCCATTACAATAACTTACCCTACGGGAAGTTAATAAATAAATAAATAAGTAAATAAATAAATAAATAAATAAATAAATAAATAAATAAATAAATAAATAAATAAATAAATAAATAAATAAATAAATGAGTAAATAAATAAATCAATATTGAAATTTATATAAAATTCTCAACTGTTCATTTCAAAAATAAAGTTATCGCTTTCAATTAAATCTAATTTAATTTAATTTAATTTAATAGAAATTTCTCAAACACGTTTCTAATTAACTGTAAACATATTAATTATATTGCACAGCCACGTGCCTGTATGTCCTAAATTTGCAGCTTTATTTTAAATTTTAATGAATTGAAAATGTTTGACTCATCACATCATAAACATTACTTTAGACACAAATTTTGACTATGATATTTTCTCAAATTTGATGAATTATAAACTATTTGTCGTAGGGCCGTAACATTTTACAATGTTTTATAAGTTCAAAAAAATGTTTCATAAAAATCGGCAAAAACATTTTTTTCAACGGTTAATTTCAAAAAAGAAACGGCCCGGTAGATTTTTACCTATAACTAATCAGTATCATTCCCAACTATTTTTTTTTCGAGCAGTTTTTGTTTTTTTTTTTTAAATCGATTCTGCTATTTACAAAAAAAACGTCAAACTAAGACTGAGAAAAGATAACTCTCATCGAAATACATGAACTGGCTTTTAAGTTTTTGAAATCGATTCAGGCGTTTTTAAGCAAACGTCGATGAAAGTTCTAATTTTTTACAGATGTCAAAAAAGCGATACTAATGTTTGCAAGGACCGTAATATTTTAGTATGATCTATAAGACTTTGGTGTCTACCGTCAAAAAAAATCATAAAAATCGTCGAAAAAAATTAACACTTTATTACAAGAAAAAGACCCGGCCGATCTGCTATTTACAAAGAAACGGCTTGGCTGATCGTCGCAAAAATTGATAAACGCTAGTTCCCATCGATATACACTGAATAGCTTTTAAATTTTTGAAATTGGTCCAGCCGTTTTTGAGAAAAATTCGATTTACGGTAAAATATCTGTTCACACACATACACACACTGTCAAAAAAAAAATTTCGACGATTTTTATGATTTTTTATGATAGATACCATAGTCTTATAGATAATAATAAAATATTACGGCCCTGCAACAAGTCGTTTAATTTTAAAAATTCGTCAAAATTTGCAAAAATTAGTATCGTTTTATTTCATTTGTCAAAATTAGAACCTCTCATCTACGTTTGCTCAAAAATGCCTGAACCGATTTCAGAAATTTAAAAACCATTTGATGTAGGACAAATCAAAGCTCAATGAGGACTAGCGTTTATCAGTTTTGTGCGACGATCTGCCGAGCCAATTCATTGTAATTTTGGAAAAAAGTGTTAAACTTTTCATCCATATTCAAGCTCATGCTACCGAATTAATTCTAAAAAATCAAAAACTGTTCGAGAGATATTAGTTGGGAATGATACTGATTAGTTTTAGGTGAAAATCTACCGAGCCGTTTTCTTGTAATTAACTGTTGAAAAAAAAAATTAAGCCGATTTTTATGGAACTTTTTTTGGCGTTATATATCTTGGTCTTATAGAACTTACTGAATTATTACGGCCTTACGACAAGTAGTTTAATTTTAAGTAATCAACAAAATTTCAGAAAATGAGTAGATTTTTTGACGTTTGTTAAAATTAAAATTAGACGATTTACTTGGTATAGCAATAGAGTACCATGGTTTTAATAAACATACTAAAGCATTATAGTCCTACGAAAACTGGTTCAAATATAGAAAATACTGAATTTTGAAAATATGCTTTCAGAAAATTTGCACTCCCACCGGGTTATCGTGTTTGATTTTCAATAAGGTGTAATAAATCCACTTCAAATATTTTTAACTACTCATAAATTAATTTATTTATCATGGATTTAGTCGATCATTTACACATATCGGGAAGTTCATGTAACTTGCTTTAAGGCAAAATACTTGGGTTTGTCGGTTTTCAAAAACCGTTTTTTTTTACAAAAATTATGGAATTCGAAAACCGGTTATTTAGTAGAAAAAGTCGGTTTTCACTGTATAAATGGAAAAAGACAAAATTAGCCAAATATAAAAGATAAATGCAAGCGTTTTGATACTTGAAATCATATCGATTCGATAACATTTGGAATCATATCAGTCTGCTATGGCTCCCAGAAAGGTTTTGTGTTATCTTTTGTCTAATGTATATATTAATTTAGATTTTTATAAATTTTGAAGAAGTAACTCTAACTTTCTCTACTCAAATTTAGAAATATTATATCAGCCTTTACAAACAATTAAACCTTGTTCAGTCGCAATCGCAAGTAAGTGAGTATTTTCTATTTCAGGAAACGTTGTGAGTAAACAAAATACACGTCTAAGTAACAAATCGATAGACGTTCTCAGTTTATTATATTTTATTAAAGAAGAAAGTAATTAAAATTTCTAAAATTAATTATTCGGTATAGAAAATACTCGGGTTTTAGCCTAATTGTTTTTAAAACTAAAATTGATATTAACAATTATGTATCAACATGTATCTAACATTTTTTTTTTTAATTTAAAAAATATTTTTTATTTAAAAATATATTATTTTTATTTATTCGAAGACTTTCCTTTCACTATCATAAAAATATTTTCATTCCTCTATGTGAAAATGATGAATAACGGATGATGATTTTCAAAGTTATCTAATCCAGATAAACTTTTTTTGTTCAAAATTAAAATAATTTTGTTTACTATCCATAAAATTGACCAATAAATAAATTCAGTCAAATACTTCTTTAAATCGCACTAAATTTGCGGATAAATATTTGTTATTAGAGAATATTCGAGCTAAAATTTATTTTCTATATATAGTTTGAAAACCGACTAAAACCGGTTTTCTGATAAAATTAAAGTCCCACCAATATCTCAAAAACCAGTAAAGTTAGCAATTTCTTAACAACAATATTTGAAAGTAAAAGTAAAAAATGTAAAACTAGTAATAACTTTGATTTCTATGACATTATTATCGGGATAAAAAGGCAATGTTTGGTTTTGACCACTGTTGGCTAGTTTCTGAGATCTCAATATAATCTTTAAGTATACGTTATTTAATTATTTTATAAGATGTATTTTTAATTTTGGGTTAGATTAAACAGTTTTTTCTTATATAACCTGTATAAAAGCTAACACCTGGGTGGGATAAAATAGACCAACTAAACATTTACCAAGGCAAAGGTGTAAAAAATTAAATATAGCAAATAAAAAAATAAATTAAGTTAAAAAAAGAAACTTACAAAAGATAAATGTAATGAATAGTTATTCCAAATCTGCTGATGAATATTTCTGCCAAAATAAATTTTATATTGTGTTATTGCTGTAGAAATTTCACACATAAAATTATTATTTTGCATTGGTTGAATAATGTACGTATTATTTTTTAAATTAAGGCAAATTGCTGGAACTTCCCGTACCGTAATCAAAAATCTCTATAAAATATCTTATAATTTAATGTGCATAAGTCCAATAAATATTTTTGACCGCCAAATCACATTTTTTTAACTTATTTTTGTTGAGAGTCCATAACCGCTGGTCTTACCTTCCCAAAAATTTTATCAGTTCTGCATTTTGTCAATACAAGTAATTTATATGGTATGGAATAACCGATTTATAAAATTGAAAAATTATTCGGTTGGTACTCGATCGCGAGGCGTTTTTGCAAAAGACAATTTTGCCGTTTCGGAGGTATGGAGCGCAAAGGATGTAAAAACGGTTATGCAGTTTTTGAGAAAACAGATCAACCGATTAAATTAATTAAAAAAACATTTTGCTTGAGTAGGAGATATGCAAAAAATGTATTTACAGAAAATTTAATAATTTTGATTTTTTTTTTTTAAGTAATGTACTTGGTTTCGTTTTTACTCTCAATTGTTTGCAGTCATCAATTGAACATGAAAACTGATTACCGATGTAAAATTTGAGCGTGGTGAGATATATCTATATGATTATAAGAAATAAAAGTTTAAAATTATAACTAAATTTATATAAAACTAAGTATATAACTGCCATTAAATAAAACCTAACTTATGTAGATAAATGTATAAGCAAAAATAAAGAGAAAAAACTTATGTTTATTCGAAGCTCATATTGAACGCACTCTAACAATACCTTTGCATCATTCATACGTTCTTACTTTTTTATCCTACTAAAAACCAGCTACCGTCCGCCCCAAAACAAACATCGCGTTGCCTCTTTGATTAATGGTATCATTTGTGTTGAACCCGGCGCGTTGTAAATATGATTAATATTTGACAAATGCGGGAGACGACCGGGGAGCGTCGGCTCAGCCCGCCGGGAGACGTCCGAAGAGCGTACCTGTCGTTCGTAGTATCCGGTCATTATGGACCGACGGCAATTATATCAGCAGAGAACTTCATAATACCGCCTGAACGACGACCGGAACAAAACGCCAAAACGTTTGGTTTTCGACCGAAACTCTCGACCGGGATAATTGGAAGGTACGGGCAGGGTTAGTCAAACGAAGCCAAACTGAAAATTTTGTTCATTTGAAAGACATTGAAGATAATTTAACTTTACATGTTTTGACTAAAATGTTTTTAGACATTAAAAATAGGTTTTACTATTATAATTTAGTTACTATTATTGATGAAATTTTATATATATGAATATGTGAGCGATATTTAAACATATATATATATATATATATATATATTTAAACATATATATATATATATATATAATATGTATATATAATATATGTCATATGTTGTAGACTCTATATTATTTTTTATGTGTGCAAAGCGTTACAAGATGGAATACATATTCCACAGTTAAGCGACCACATTATAAATGCATCAAATAAATGTTTCATAATGACAAAACAAACGATGATCACGTACTACTTACTATCATTTATCTATGTATTTTATAAAGAATATTAAAAATAAAAATCATCTCATCAGCTTTATTAATAATCTAATAATATTTATTTCTTTATTTTTTTAAATCAGTTGTATCGATCAATACAATCGATTATTAAAAAAATTAACTCTGTTCATATACGAAATTTATTAAAAAAAATGTTTTATAATAAAATATAAATAACAAATAAAATGTAAGCAGCTAAAAATAAAAAATGAATGATTTAAAAAAAATAACTATATTTATTGTTTGATTGCATGTATATTACTTTTTTTTTAAATTAAATATAAAAATTTCACTGAATAGTATAACTTGTGCAGTGTATTTAATCAATGTATTTAACATCATATTTTCTGTAAATTAAATTCACCTAATCTAATTACGAGATTAGAATATAAATTAATTAGTTAACTTAAATTAAAAAATAACTATTAATTCAAAACTCTCGCTGCATATATTTGACTTGTTCTTTTATATATTTGTGTATTTTATGTTAGTAAATCTTCATTACTACTGCATTCATTTTCGCAGTTTGTCCATCCCTGCCTCTAGAATTGTTCCGAATCTTGTTGTTCTATCGCCGTACCTAATAATTAATACTTGTGGCGGCTCATAAAAACCCTTGGCGGTCTCCGTTACCGTACACGTATCAGTTTTGCCGTTTCTGATGTAACAATTATAAGAGAGACTATAAAGAAACCGAATATTGTGCTGGAGATCTCATCCCAAATTGCGGTAAATAGACTTGTAATCATTTATTACATCTTCTCATAAAACCTTTCGACGTATGGAGTGTTTGTCCGAATGAGATTGTTTTTTTTTCTCTATATTAGTTTATTTTTGCGGATTTTTTACACTATTCTATTTTGTTACGTCACAGGCCTATTGCTCCAAATAAATATCTATTCTACAATGTTTCTTTATTTATAGTAGTAACGCGGCCTTAGGGGCTTGGTTTTACAAACTCTGTAAAGTTTATTTTCTCCGAAAGGTTTATTAGATGTTATAATAATTAATACTGATTAGTTAATTAATGTGAAAGTTTAGAGAACGGCAATGTTTGAAAACCCATAAAACGCGTTTTTTCGTTGTTAGTTTTTGAGACGTATGTATAATTATTAAGTATGCTTTAATTTATCCTCTTATAAGATATATTGTTATTTCTGAAATTTTGTAAGAGATAAGTTAATACTTATTTCAACTCCGCTGATGAATATTTTATCGAAATATCAGATCAAGCTTATATTCAGTGTTATCTTTGTAAAAAATGTGCCCATGGAATTTATATTTTGCATTGTTTGACTAATGCATGTATGATCTCTCATAAAATCTCTTTAAATTTAATATTAAGCCATTGAATCAGTTTGCCCACCGGCTGTCCCTTTATATTAAGCCTAAGGGGCAACATATAATATATTTTAGGTAAGGAATTAACTGGAAATTTCACTGAACGATAGTTGTTTTTTAGGAGCGCGGTATGTGTTATGATTTAGTTTATTTGGTTTAGACAATATATTACTTAAAGTCAAATTCGATTTTTGTGCCCCGTTCTATCCTATATGATTTTAAATGCTTCCAAATTTAGCATATGACAGATATGTAAGTGATTTTTAATTTTCTTACAAATGAATTATTTATTATGAACACTTTTTATTTACAAAAAAATTCTTTTCTATTATTTCTATAATTTATTTTTTTATAATTAAAAATTAGCATTAAAACGGCCTTGTAAATAAGTTTCATATTTTTTTTATGTTAATTCCGCCAAAAACCTCATTTAAAATACATAATAAGGGAAACATAAATAAGGGAAACTTAAATGGACGTGTCTTTTTCTTACCGTATATTAACTTTCGCCACAGGACCACCCAAAATGATTTTCGAAGACAATTATATAATCCCTGCAACTGTCGAACGATTTTGTTTTTTTCTTTAAAGTGTTTGTTTAGTTCAGTTTTTTCAATTTATCTTTTGTTCGGCCTATTAGGTGTTTGACTAATGTATTTATAACGAGTTATCATTTACAATTCACAAACAAGATCGTCGAAATTTTGTATGGGAAGTTAAATGGCAAAGCAGAACAGTTGGAGGAAATTCATGACTTAGTTTAATTTTTTTGGTAATATGTTTTATATCTGTTTATATGTAATTGATTATTTTTTTACTTGAAAGAATACAAATTACAGCACTTTACACACACACACACACACATATATATATATATATATATATATATATATATATATATATATATATATATATATATATATATAAATATAAAATTTAAAAATTTTAATAATTTTGATGTTGATTTATGCGAGATTTAGTCTTCAGGGCAATACATCAATTAAAAACTTGTATGAACTTATAACATTTTTATTGTTTCCATACGTTTCGACACATTGTTTTGTGTCATCTTTAGTAGACTATGTAATTGTAGTAATCCTAATTATTTCATAATAATAATTGTTCACAAATGCACAATAAAAACAATTATTGTCACTTCAAATCAGAACAATTATATAAATTTTAAGTACCAATTTTTTATTATATAGTACATGTCGCAAAGTCTTGGTCCGATGCGGCAATGATTTATGATTTGTTGATAAAAACTTATATACTTGTTCCGATTTAAAGTGACAAGATATTGTTTTTATTGTTCATTTGTGAACAATTTTTATTGTGAATATATATATATATATATATATATATATATATATATATATATATAAGATTATATTCGTGCTTAGGATGCCAAAGCCAATCAAACACAATTGAGTTTCTCTGTCAGAAAAGTTATATTTTATTGTTAGTTTTATATTAGACAAAGGTTTAAATACAAAATCTAACATACCTGTCAGAAAAGAAACGACATTCAATGTTAATAATCACAATGTCAGTCCTAAACACTTTTGCACCAATATCTACTATTTTAAAGATAATTTTACTTTAATGAAACTTTATTAATTACGCCCTGACGTATTTTAGGTTTTCACTTGTTTCCCTATCCTAGCATCATAGGAGCTGTATCTATGACAATTATAACGCGCAAAATTCAAACTAAAGAAAATTAGGTATTTTTCTTTACATCTCCCCTCCCGGAAAAGATCATACAATGTAGCTGCTTACGTGTACTCTTCAAGCGTAGACAGGGGCTGCGGGGCTGGCGTTAGCTTTGAGATGTGGAAAAAGTTTGATTCTAATTTCTTATGGCCCGTGTCTATCTTGTAGATTGAGTTTAAAATTTTTTCAAAAATCTTGTAGGGTCCTAGTCTCAATTCATCGAGTTTCTTCCTATTCAATCTATTTCCATTTTCAACAAAAACAATATCATTAACTTTAAAATCCATATGTCTTCAATTCTTATCATAAATTGTCTTGTTGTAGTTATGTGATCTGATTGTATTTTCCAATGCTCTTTTTCTGGCCTGTATTAAATCGTATTCAGTCTTTTTCTGTTTAAGCTCATTGGGTAAAATCGTAACATCTTTACCATAAAGTAAGTAAGATGAGGCATACCCAGTAGTAGTGTGTTCTGTGTCATTGTATTTGTTTGCACAGTCATGTGCTAAAGTTGTCCATGCAATTCTTGTGATATTTTCATTTATCTTACATCTGATTTTATTTACCAATGTTTGGTTTAATCTCTCGTTTAAGCCACTAGAGAAAGGAGAGTTTGCTGATGTGAAAATTATTGGGATATTCATTTCGTCCAAAAACTTCTTAAACTCTTTTGAGTTTATACCTGGGTATTGATTCGAGAGTACTAGTTCAATGTCATCTGTTTCTGCACAGTTTCTAATTAATTTGATGAAATCATTGGCATTTTGTGTACTTGATGTCAGAATATAAGCGTATCTCGTGAAATGATCCGATAACTAGCTGTAAGTGGAATTTTGTCTTAAGGCAATTAAGGCATCGTGCCTTAAGGCAAATTGCTGGAACTTCCCGTACCAAAAATTATTATTTTTTTAACATTTTTGAAAAAATTTTACTTCGAAAAAATAAGTTTTTTGAGAAACTATAAATTGGACAAAAAATTACTTTTTTTTGAAAAAAAATTTTTTTAAAAAAAAAAAAAAATTTAATTTTTTTTTTTGAAAAAAAAAATTTTTAACTTCCCGTAGGGTAAGTTATAGTAATCGCAAAAAAATCGAAAATGAAAATTTTTGCATTTCTCGATGTTTCAAAGGTTTCTGAATATTTTGGCATACCTTAGAAAAAATGGATGTATGTGTGTGTGTGTGTGTGTGTGTGTGTGTGTGTGTGCGTGTGTGTATGTATGTGCGGATACAAATTTTCGTCGACGATTTCGGGAACACCGATCAACCGATTTGAATAATTCAAAAAACATTTGATTCGTATTGATAAGGAGACGTGCTGATTAGTTTTTGGCGAAGTCAGGTCTAGCCGTTCCGAAGATACGGGGCAAAAAGTGCCGAAAACGGTAACTCAGTTTTTAAGAGAACGGAGCGTCCGATTTCAATAATTCAAAAAACATTTTACTTGTATTGACAAGGTGAAGAACCGATCAAATTTTCATAAGGGCAGGTCTAGCGGTTTCGGAGATCTAATAAAAAAAGTAAAAAAAAATGCCATTTGGCGGTCAAAAATGATCATTAGACATATGCACATTAAATTATCAGATATTTTATAGAAATTTTAACAAGAAGTATAATTTTGGTTTACATTCCTATGGGTTCCGTACCAATGTTTACGCGTTAGACGTCGACGCGGCGCTTACGCGGTTTGATATTTCGTCTTCATGCAGTTAAAGCAGTACGATTGCTTTGAAAAAAAGTTTAGATCTTTCAAAATATGTCAAAATAAAGAAAACATTTTTTTTTTCAAAAAAAAGAAAATTAAAAAAAAAAATCAAAAAAAAATTTTTTTTTCAAAAAAAAGTAATTTTTTGTCTAATTGTTTGTCAAAAATCTTATTTTTTCGAAGTAAATTTTTTTCAAAAATGTTAATCGTTTTTAAAAAAATAATTTTTGGTACGGGAAGTTCCAGCAATTTGCCTTAAGGCACGATGCATTAATTGCCTTAAGACAGAATTCCACTTACAGCTAGTTTTTCTTTATTTTGACATATTGTGGAAGATCTGAACTTTCTTTTCAAAGCAATCGTACTGCTTTAACTGCATAAAGACGAAATATCAAACCGCGTAAGCGCCGCGTCGACGTCTAACGCGTAAACATTGGTACGGAACCCATAGGAATGTAAACCAAAATTATACTTATTGTTAAAATCTCTATAAAATATCTGATAATTTGATGTGCATATGTCTAATGATCATTTTTGACCGCCAAATGGCTCATTTTTTTACTTTTTCCTCCATATCTCCGAAACCGCTAGACCTACCTTCATGAAAATTTTATCGATTCTTCATCTTGTCAATACAAGTAAATTGTTTTTTGAATTATTCAAATCGGACGCTTCGTTCTCTTAAAAACTGAGTTATTGTTTTCGGCACTTTTTGCCCCGTATCTTTGGAACGGTTGGACCTGCCTTCGCCAAAAACTAATCAGCACGTCTCCTGATCAATACGAATCCAATGTTTTTTGAATTATTCAAATCGGTTGATCCGTGTTCCCGAAATCGTCGACGAAAATTTGTATCCGCACATACATACACACACATACATACATACATACACACACACACACACATACACACACACACACATACATCCATTTTTTCTAAGGTATGCCAAAATGTTCAGAAACCTCTGAAACGTAAAGATATATAAAAATTTTCATTAACTTCCCGTAGGGTAAGTTATAGTAATCGCAAAAAAATCGAAAATGAAAATTTTTATATATCTTTACGTTTCAGAGGTTTCTGAATATTTTGGCATACCTTAGAAAAAATGGATGTATGTGTGTGTGTGTGTGTGTGTGTGTGTGTGCGTGTGTGTATGTATGTGCGGATACAAATTTTCGTCGACGATTTCGGGAACACCGATCAACCGATTTGAATAATTCAAAAAACATTCGATTTGTATTGATAAGGAGACGTGCTGCTTAGTTTTTGGCGAAGTCAGGTCTAGCCGTTCCGAAGATACGGGGCAAAAAGTGCCGAAAATGGTCACTCAGTTTTTAAGAGAACGAAGCGTCCGATTTTAATAATTCAAAAATCATTTTACTTGTATTGACAAGGTGAAGAAGCGATCCAATTTTCATGAAGGCAGGTCTAGCGGTTTCGGAGATCTAATGAAAAAAGTGAAAAAAAATTGCCATTTGGCGGTCAAAAATGATCATTAGACATATGCATATCAAATTATCAGATATTTTATAGAGATTTTAACAATAAGTATAATTTTGGTTTACATTCCTATGGGTTCCGTACCAATGTTTACGCGTTAGACTTCGACGCGGCGCTTACGCGGTTTGATATTTCGTCTTTGTGCAGTTAAAGCAGTACGATTGCTTTGAAAAAAAGTTTAGATCTTTCAAAATATGTCAAAATAAAGAAAACATTTTTTTTCAAAAAAAAAATTTAAAAAAATTTTTTTTTTTTTTTTCAAAAAAAAGTTATTTTATTGTCTAATTGTTTGTCAAAAATCTTATTTTTTCCAAGTAAATTTTTTTCAAAAATGTTAATCGTTTTTAAAAAAATAATAATTTTTGGTACGGGAAGTTCCAGCAATTTGCCTTAAGGCACGATGCCTTAATTGCCTTAAGACAGAATTCCACTTACAGCTAGTTTTTTATTTTTTTGCGATTACTATAACTTGCCCTACGGGAAGTTAACAAGTGTAAGTATCTCTTTGTTGATCTTGAACCACCAAAACCCCCAATAGTATCAATAGAACATATCTGGAAAGGTTTTGTGGCTGGACCCAAGTGGGACATTAATCCGTACTTATTTCCTCCTCTTGATTTATTTTTTAAACATACTATGCAACTCTCACAGATCCTTTTAATGTTTTTCGCCATATTTTCTGATGTGTACCTGTACTAATTATTCTTTGCATCTGTCTAGTTCCTATGTGACCTAGATCTGTATGTATATTCTTCATGAATTCTATACTAAATCTTTCTGTTATAATTATTTTTTCTTTATTCTTTACTTTTTTATGATATACATTATTTTTTGTTATTAATTTGTCTTTTCTGCATTGTATATATTCATTTTTGACCTGATCTTCTAAGAAATCTTTAAGTGTTATTATATATACCACTTTTAACTGTTCGACTTGATTATCATTTGGTTCAAGGACTGGGTTTCTGCTTAAACAATCAGATTCAATGTTGTATCTTCCCGGACCATATCGTTGCACCATGGAAGACAAGAAAGAGATTGAAAACCAGATTGCAAAATTATTAAAAAAAATATAATAGAAGAATCATACAGCCCATTTGCAGCACCAGTTACATTAGCTTATAAAAGAGATGAAAATAAAAGATCAAGATTGTGCATTGATTTCCGAGACCTAAATAAAGTAGTTGTGCCTCAATCGCAGCCGTTCCCTCTCATTGAAGACTTAATAGTAAAAACAAGAGATTGCAAGTTTTTCTCTACACTGGACCTAAACTCTGCATTTTGGTCTATACCACTGCGTGTTACAGATAGACACAAAACTGCATACAAAACATACAAAACTGTATGTTTCATCGATGATATTTTATTATTCTCAAGATCTTTTTCAGATCATGTTTGGGAATCATATTGTGATAAGTAATATGTTAGATCTCCTAATTCTTCATCTGTTCTAGATTTTATGTTCATATTCTTCAGTGGCTTGTGATCTGAAAAAACTGTAAATTTTCTACCTATTAGCAAATGTTGCCAATACTTCACACATTCTTTAATTGCCAGGCATTCAAGATATATTGCTTTCTTCCTCTTTTGTACTTCATTTAACTTTTTAGAAAAGTATGCTACTGGTTTTTCTTCATTGTTTTCTTGTGGTTGTTTCAGAACTGCTCCGACTCCAAGAATACTGGCATCAGTGTAAATATATATAGGCAGATTGGGATCAAATATTGTCAGTATTGGTTGAGAGCACAATATTGTTTTCATTTCATCAAATGACTCTTGGCAAGCTTGTGTCCAGTTAAAAGTTTGTCCTTTTCTCAAAAGGCAATGTAATGGTTCCAGTTTTATAGCAATATTTGGCACATGTTTATGATAAAAGTTAATTTTTCCCAAAAATTGTCTTACATTCTTTTGTGTTTTTGGAGTTGGAAAATTTTTAATTGATATTAAGTTGTCTTTCAGTGGCCTTACAGAATTGTTCTGTATTACATGTCCCAAGTATTTAACTGTGTCCGCTGCAAATATGCACTTAGAAAATTTAAGTTTCAAACCTTCGCTTTTAATTGCTTCAAATAGTTGTTTCAAATGTTTAACATGATCTGAAAAAGATCTTGAGAATAATAAAATATCATCGATGAAACATACAGTTTTGTATGTTTTGTATGCAGTTTTGTGTCTATCTGTAACACGCAGTGGTATAGACCAAAATGCAGAGTTTAGGTTCAGTGTAGAGAAAAACTTGCAATCTCTTGTTTTTACTATTAAGTCTTCAATGAGAGGGAACGGCTGCGATTGAGGCACAACTACTTTATTTAAGTCTCGGAAATCAATGCACAATCTTGATCTTTTATTTTCATCTCTTTTATAAGCTAATGTAACTGGTGCTGCAAATGGGCTGTATGATTCTTCTATTATATTTTTTTTAATAATTTTGCAATCTGGTTTTCAATCTCTTTCTTGTCTTCCATGGTGCAACGATATGGTCTTCTACTGCAATATTTTTCTACAAGTAAATCAATGTGTGCTTCATAATCAGTTACCTTTTCTATATCATATTTATCTTTTGCGAACGCATATTTATTTTTAAAAATCAAATCATCAATCACTGCCTGTTCTTGACAGCCCAGATGATTTATACAAATTTGGAAGTTTTCTTCTTTGAATTCTTCATTGAAGTTTACTAAATTATCAGTTTTTTTCCCCTTAGAATTCACATCTGTTTTATTTGTCTCCATAGAAACTGTTTCACTTTTTTGTATAGGTATTTTCTGACTAATTTTCAAATTTTCGTTTTGCACTAGGTAAAATTCTTTGATATAATCCAGTCCAACTAAGAAATCATAGTCAAAATTTTCTTTGTCTATTACAAAGACATTCATTTTTTTCTACATCAAAAATGGCTACATCCAGTGTAATTATGCCAGTAGCCTTTTTAACGCCATTAATCGTTTTCAAATTAGTGTTGCTGGAATGACTCGTTTCCTTATTATTTATCTTCAATAACTTTGAATTTATTAGTGAGACATTAGATCCCGAGTCGTAAATTCCGAATACTTCAATACATTTATTAAGCACTAATTTAACTTTGATCAATGGCGGCACTATTAATTTTTTGTGTTTTCACATTGTAATTCACATTCTAATTCTGAATTATTAATAAGTTTTAATTGCCTTTTATCTCTTTCAGTATTTATTTGTGCTTTGAACCAGCAGGAATCCTCTGGATGATATCGTACACCTTTCTTCAATTTTTCACAAATGCTACATTTTTCTTCAATTTGTTTAGAGTCTTCCTTTTTTTTGTAAAATATATTTTTTTTCCTTGAAACTAAATGTTCTGATTTGCCAAGTTCATTAAATAATTTTTTTGTATGCAAAATCTCTTCTTTATTAATTCTATTTGTGATAAAATCTGGTAAGCCAGCAGCAATGATATCTAATTAAGGTTTCTTTATCCATTGTTTTTCTTACTTCTAGTAAAAGTCTTTCTTTTTTCACTGCATACTCTAATAAAGATCCTGATTGATATTTGAAAAATATAGCATACTTGCTAGTATTTCAACCTTTATTGGACTAAGTTTGCAAAAAAATTGATTTCCATTCTGACCACTCCGAATCTAGACTCAGCTTGATCATCATGGAAGAATACCAATCAGTACATGATTTTTCTAGAAATAATCTTAAAATTTCAATTTTTTCTTCATCCCTTTGTATATCAAATCTTGTACACTCTCTTTCAAATACTTCCATCCATTTTGTCCATCGAACTTTTCTATTATAAATCTGTTCGATAACATTTTTACACTTTGTTTTTCTTTGTTCTGATGATCTTCAACTATTTTTTTCAATATTTTTACTATAGGATCATCTGAATTTTTTTTATCATAACTAGCCAATTGTTCATTAGTAGTTTCTTCTAGAAATGGGTCCTGAAAAATCATATTTCCATCCTCATCAACATAAGTTTGTAATAATTCCTCCGTTGCTTTAATCCACACATTTCTAGCTTGATATCTCTTTTTCAGAGTATTTTTTACTGTAGCATACTGTTTTAAATTTTGAATATGTTTGTGGAGTGTTACTGATTGATAATCTTCAGGGATAAGGAATTTTTCATCATCTTCTGTTGCAATTGAGGTTATAGCGACATAGTTTGATTTTCCGTCTGTTGTTGGTTTTACTTGAAACGTAAATTCCAACTTTTTCATTTTTTTGACAATAAATGTCGTTTTATAAGATTATATTCGTGCTTAGGATGCCAAAGCCAATCAAACACAATTGATTTTCTCTGTCAGAAAAGTTATATTTTATTGTTAGTTTTATATTAGACAAAGGTTTAAATACAAAATCTAACATACCTGTCAGAAAAGAAACGACATTCAATGTTAATAATCACAATGTCAGTCCTAAACACTTTTGCACCAATATCTACTATTTTAAAGATAATTTTACTTTTAGGAAATTTTATTAATTACGCCCTGACATATTTTAGGTTTTCACTTGTTTCCCTATCCTAGCATCATAGGAGCTGTATCTATGACAATTATAACGCGCAAAATTCAAACTAAAGAAAATTAGGTATTTTTCTTTACATATATATATATATATATATATATATATATATATATATATATATCTATCCTAGCATCATAGGAGCTGTATCTATGACAATTATAACGCGCAAAATTCAAACTAAAGAAAATTAGGTATTTTTCTTTTATATATATATATATATATATATATATATATATATGTATTATTACTATATATAAATATATATATATATGTATATATATATATATATATATATATATATATATATTGCAAACCTCTTTTGCAAAAAGATTGCCTCCTGCACTGTCAAATAGAAGAAACGAATGAAATGTGAAGAAGAAGAACGCAGACGATTGACGACTTACGCGAGAACAAAAAATACAGGGAACTGAAAGCCAAAGCAAAGGATTAATATGCATGGAAGCAGAAGTTCGGAAAGAAAAATACATGAAATAAAAAAAAATGGGTATCGTGGTAATGGGATGAAGGGTAAAGGAATCCTTTGTTTGTGGTGGCTCTCACACCATGGACCTGCTTTCGGGCAGACTACCATTTATTATTATTATATATATATATATATATATATATATATATATATATAAGGTAACCATATTTGTTTGCATGAAATCCGTGACGAACTAGAATGTGTGTGAGAGCGGGGTTGAGGGGGTGTTGGTGAGCTAAAAACTTATATGCACATTTATTTGGTTCAAATTAGAAGAGGAGATTATAACGCTAAACATTGTTTATGGGGTTCGAGATTAAGCAATCCAAAAGGTAAGCAACTTTATAAATCCATGATTAACTGCGGACTTAAACACTTATCAACAGGTGAACCAACTTACTGACCTGGTGACACTTCTAAAATTTCAGACTTTCTAGACTTCTGTATATTCAAGGGTATATTAGATAAACAATTAAAAGCTGAATCAAGTCTTGCCTTATCTTCTGACCACACTCCATTTATCTCAAAGTTCAAATTGCAATCTAAAAGTCCATCATTAAAAACATTACAAATAAAAAAACCAATTGGGAATTATTTTCTAAATATATTGGTGACAATTTATGCTGCAAAATACCTCTAAAAAGTACAGATGATATTGATAATGCAATAGGTATTCTCAATAAAAATATCACTGATGCGGCTCGCTATTCTACACCCACAAATGATATTGTTGAGCGATTTTTCTGTCCACTCGAAGCTAAAAGACTTATAGCCTGTAAAAAAAACTGCGTAGAAGGTGGAAAAATACTTATTTTCCGGATGACAAAGCTACACTGAATAAAGCTATAAAGGAACTTAAACAATATTTGTTTGATTTAAAAAATAAACATATGGAGTTCTACTTAAGTGATTTGTCTATTCATGACCATTCCATTTCTGTTCATGCCACGAAATATATGAGAAGACCAACCTCCACGGTATCTCCAATTAGAAATGATGATGGTTCTTAGTTTAGATCACCAGAAGACAAGGTTATTACCTTTGCAAATCACATTGAAAAGGTCTTCACTCCTCATCCTTGTAATGTACCTAACGATCAATTCATCACAGATTACTTTAATGACGGTAAATTCACAGTCAAACCCATTCCAAAAATTAAGTATTCTGAAGTGCTCTACGAGATGAGTAACACTAAATTGGAAAAAACTCCTGGCAAAGATGCGATCACATTTAGTCTAATAAATCACCTTCCTGATAAAGTTAAGAGATTTTTAACTATATTATTTAATGCCATAATACGGCTGAAGTATTTTCCTTCATCGTGGAAATTGGCAAAAATAATCTTAATTCTCAAGCCTGAAAAAAATCCTACTGATGCAGTTTCCTACCATTAGCCTTCTGTCTTGCCTCTCAAAAATTTTCGAAAAAGTTATTCACAAAAGAATCATTAACATTTTAGAAGATAATAATTTTATGCCAAAACATCAATTTGGGTTCATTAGACAACACTCAACAATAAAACAAATACATAGAGTTGTGGATTCATTTATAAAGCCTTTCACTTAAAAAATATTGTTCAGCACTTTTTCTTGACCTCAATCAGGCGTTTGATAAAGTTTGGCATAACGGCTTGTTGTACAAATTAAAGAAGAATTTACCATACAACTATTATCTCCTCCTAAAATCATATCTGTGTGATAAAAGGTTCTTCATCAGTTTTAATGATGCTTCATCTCATGTTAAAAATATTACTTTCGGAGTTCCCCAAGAAAGTGTTCTTAGTCCGCTGCTTTACATTATATATACTGCTGATATACCTACAAATGCAGAAACCATGATTGCTACCTTTGCAGGTGATATGGGAATTCTAGCCCAACATGACAACCAATTGCTTGCCTCGGAAATTCTACAAAAACATGTAGATGAAGTAGAAAAGTGGATGAAACTATGGAGAATAAATATAAATAACTCTAAAACAGTTCACGTTACTTTTACCTTACGACAAGGTTCATACCCCCCTGTTAGATTGAATGGTGATTTGGTTCCTGTATCCAATGTTGTTAAATATCTGGGAATACATTTAGATAGAAGATTAACCTGGCATGAACATATTCTAAAGAAGCGTCAGCAGCTTGAATTAATACGTAGGCAACTTAATTGGTTAATGGGCTGGAAATCACAAGTCACAATAGAAAATAAACTCCTAATATACAAGACAATTATTAAACCAATATGGTCCTACGGCCTACAACAATGGGGTGCGGCCTGTAAATCGAACATAACTATTCTACAAAGGTTTCAAAATAAAATTTTGAAAGATATTGTAAACGCTCCAAAATACGTTCCCAATTGGTTGATACATCAAGATTTCAGAATTCGAACTATAGAAGAAGAAATTAGTCTTTACTGCACCAGATACAAAGCTCGTCTATGTCGTCATCCAAACGTATTAGCGTCAGATCTGCTCGAGCCTTTACCACCAAAGCGTCTCAAAAAAGAATCTGCAATGATTTACTACAAAATATAACATAACATCTATGAAGGCGCTATAGCAGGATAGCGATCCTTCTCATGCAGACAAATAATATTTAACTGTAACAAATGTCGCAGAATGTACTTTGTATAGCTTGCTATGAAAAATAAATCAAAAAAAAAAATCTAGTTGGAATATATTTTAAATAATATCCGCAATCAAACTATTTTAAAAAAACGTGACAATCCGGGACAAAACACCGAAAACCTGGACAAATATTGCTTTTAGAAAAACCCAGGACGCAAGGCGGAAAATCGGGACTGTTCCGGATAATCCGGGACGTATGCTCAGCTCAATATATATATATATATATATATATATATATATATATATATATATATATATATATATATATATATATATATATATGCATATATATATATATATATATATATATATATATATCATATATATATATATATATATATATATATATATATATATATATATATAAGACACGAATAAATAAATAGTTCTTTATTTATTGTTTCTTTTATTTAGACGATTAGCGGCAAATTAACATTCAAGGATATACTTCTACGTCGAACAATAAAATCTATATATATATATATATATATATATATATATACATATATATTTATATATATACAGGGTCTTTCCTACCTTGAATGCAATGCATGCGAAAAATGCGGGCGTACGCCTTAGGGGGCGCCAAAACGAGATTCAAAAATAAAATTTATTATATATATTTTCAAATATAAAATCAAGAATACTTAGTAGAATATAATAAATAATCTAACTTAACTATGGTTACGAGGATACAAAAAGCATATTTAGTTTGCAATGTGATATCAGTAGAAACAATCAACCAATTAATATCTCTGCAAATTAATAAATTATTGTTCTGTTTATTGCTTAATCTCTTATTATTTTTTTGTTTGAAGTTAACGTGGAATCAAAAAAGAAATCACCTAGTGTTCAATGCCATAAGCTCAAACCTGTGAAAGATTAAATTAATTATTGACGAAAAATTGCGAGCTAATTAAGTCGAAACGGAACTTGCTAAAAAAATAGACACAAATTATAGCAAAAATGGAAAATGTGTAGTCAGTGCTTAGAAAATGGCTTATTTATTCCGAGTAATTGAATTGTAACATTTATTTGGTTGCAAATGTTACGCATCTGATGAACTTTGAATTTTGAAGGCAGAAGTGTTATAGGAAGTGGAGCAAATATGAAAAATAAAATCAAAACTCACTTTGAAATAAAAATCGTTGAGCCTTTTTATACACAGTGGTGTCCATACTCTAAAATTGATTATTAACTATGCAGAAATAATACAGATACTAATATAATTTTTTTTTGTTTCAATTTAGTTTATGAGATATGTAATTTTTTTGCTTTTTTTTCTAATCTTTGGACAATAAAATTTAACTTTAACACAACAATCTGGTGAGAAAGTAAACTTTAATTCAATTCGGCCCTTCCGATAAAAATAAGAAGTTTACGATGCTATTTTGGATATTGTAAATAATGAAAAAATAAATTAAAATAAAATTTTAAAAATACAACATGAAATACGAGTGTTATGTTTAAAAATGAAAGGCTAGTTTTTTGGTCTCTTGGCATGATTTGCTCAATAGAATAAATCGCATACAAAATAAGTAATATGTTTCAAAACCCAAATATTAATATTACACTTACGATAGAAGTACTTGAAAATTTAAAAATATTTGATAATGATCAACTCGCGAATCGCCTCGATTTTCTATATAAATTTCATACACTGTTACATTATATCTAATTTTCTATGTATCTAAAAATCTAAAATGATTAAAAATAATTCAAACAATTACATAAATATTTTTATAATTTTAATGATAAACTGTTAAAACAGATAAAATTATTGGGGGGAGGGGGTCAGAAAAAAAATTGCATGTGGTCGCTGAGGCCCCAGGTCCTGTATATATATATATATATATATATATATATATATATATATATATATATATATATATATATTGAATGGTAGAGTCTTGGATTTGTGTATATTTTGTAGAGTTTCGAACAAGAATCCAAAAATAATACAAAATAAAAAAAACAAGAAAAGTTTTTAATAAACAATTTCTTTATTTAATTATTTGTTTACTGTCAACGTTTCGGAACTAGGTACGTTCCATCTTCAGGACATCTGTCAAGAAACATGATCTTGATAAGATTTAAGCAAACAATATGTTTAAGAATAGAAAATAGATTTTTCTTAAATAATAAATTAATTGTAACAAATAATAATGTACAGAAATATGATAATATGATCAAAATGAAAATGATAAAAATAAATTCGGCGGAAAAATAACTCACAAATTCATTTTTTGTCAAAAATTCTTGTTTAGTGAAAAAGTGCTAACGTATATTCAAACATACAGGTAATTAATTCAATTTTATCATTAATCCTTTCTTAAAAAATTTTTCCATAACTTTCAAAAAATTTCTATCATTTTTAATATCCTGTTCTGATAATCCACTCATTTATTTTTATCATTTTCATTTTGATCATATTATCATATTTCTGTACATTATTATTTGTTACAATTAATTTATTATTTAAGAAAAATCTATTTTCTATTCTTAAACATATTGTTTGCTTAAATCTTATCAAGATCATGTTTCTTGACAGATGTCCTGAAGATGGAACGTACCTAGTTCCGAAACGTTGACAGTAAACAAATAATTAAATAAAGAAATTGTTTATTAAAAACTTTTCTTGTTTTTTTATTTTGTATTATTTTTGGATTCTTGTTCGAAACTCTACAAAATATATATATATATGTATATATATATATATATATATATATATATTTATATATATATATATATATATATATATATTTATATATATATACTTTATTTAAATTCAATATTTACAATTTACGTCATTACAATTATTATTTTTATCACAATATTATAATATAACTATAGTAATATCAATGATATTTATGAACAACTCAAGATTAACCTAATGACAATTAATAACTAACTTAGAATTAAAAAATTATAAATAGCTATTATAAATAGGTTGATCTATAAGATGTTTTTTGACATTCGCGTTGAAACAATTCCTGCTTGTTGTAAATCTCGACGCAACCTTCTGTCTCTTTCCGACAGTAAATAGTAACACCTCCGTGCATATGTATAATATGGCAGAATGAGCTGTCTAGCCGAAAATCACGTATACAGGTCGATTTGCTCGTTGCCAAGCCAATGTTCACATAAACAAAAAATGTTTATTTTATTGTCATGGACAACTTACGTTGATGCCTCCGTTTATTTGGATAAACATTGAATGTTCAAGGACATTATATATTGAACCAGTTTAACAATTTTTCTTCGTTTTTTTCTCCCAGGTGGAATAAAAAACGGTCCACACAGACTCCTTTTGGCCAAACATCCGGAGATTTTATTCCTTCCAATTCACTCTCAGCAACGGAGACATTGAAAGAGGCATATGTTTTCGGATGTTTTGAAGCCATTTTTCACATTCAATATTTTTGAAGTTTTTCTCATTTAAATAATTTTTTAGAGTTTCCGTCGATGTTTCCAGTGCCAGGCGAAACACGTGCAAGTGGGCCTTCCTCACAACTCCCGCGAGTGTAATGCTCTAATTTGTTCCTTCTATGGCTTTGTTTTTTCGATTCGGCGACTTCTTTTTCTAGACCAAAGTCCAGTTTCCATCGTCATTTGCTTTCTATTTCTTTTCATTAACTTCTAATTTCTTTTCATTTGGCTTTAATAATTGCAGCATCTTAATGTTTTCTTCAAGATGCTGAATTATGTATATATATATATATATATATATATATATATATATCTTTACACTTTTTTTTTAATTTTTAATAGTTGGTTATATAATCCACTCATTTATTTTTATCATTTTCATTTTGATTATATTGTCATATTTCTGTACATTATTTTTTCCACAATTTTATTTATTTTATATAAACAATCCACCATCTTCTGCTTTTCTTTTTTTTATTTATTTATTATAATGGCATCTGATATGAACCATATTACCAACACTTAATTTACAATGAGATCTATATACAATACACTTTGAATACCAATATGCAATATAATGTCGAATTTATAAATTAAATATATAAACTATTCTCATTAACAAATTCGTTAATAATACTATATATATTCTTCGAACTACCTATAAGTAATTGGTGTATGCTAGTCGGAAACTCGATTTTCTCTTTTTGAATCTTCTCGTAAAATCTTTCTTTTCTTATGCTGGTATCAAGGTCATTCAAAAAAGATGTGGTTAAGAGATTCTTCTTCATTTCCACATATGCATGTCGGGTAATTGATAATATTAATTTTGTTTGGGTGTTTTCCGAACCTCCCGTGGCCTAGTCGGATCCTACAGATATTTGTAATGTATTTTCTATTTTGTTTTATTTTTTTAAACCAAAGGTGCGTAGCTACTCTAGGGTTTATTGATCCATAATTGTGTCTTTTTTTTCTAGACATTTTGTATAGCAGAGTTGCCATTGATGTAGGGCGATTTGCTTAAGTTTGTGTTTTAGATGAAGTTGGTTGGTTCTGAAGTTGGAATTTTGTGTCCTTTCTCTCCGAATTGTAAAGCCTGTTTTGCAAATTTGTCTACAGTTTCGTTGTGCTTAGGAACTGCATGTGTCATCAACCACACAATATTTATTTTATATTTTTTGTTTTCAAATTTTACTATAGCCTCGAGTAGAGCAAAAATAATGTTATTTGTTTTGTTGTCTATTATTCTTAGCGCCTTGATTGCACTCCGAGCGTCAGTTAGAATGGTACAGTTTTCCATTTGATTTTTTTTAATAATTTTAATTGCGCTTTTTATACCCATGAGTTCAGCAGTGAAGATAGAAGTTAATTCTGGCAATTTAATGTACTTGACTATAATGTTTGTCGGTTCAAACGCTGCACATCCTACTAAGTTCCCTATTTTGGCTCCATCTGTGTATATAAATTTTGCTACAGGCCATGTTAACCTTACCTTATAGTTGAATATTCTGTTACGTAAAGTTACATTCGTAATGTTAGTGTTTACCAAATTTTTTTCTATGTATGTGTTTATTTTTTATATAATAATTTTTGTGGCAATTTAAACATTAGCAATGTAGAATTTTTAATTATATTGTTTTGATATTTTTCGATATTTATTAGGCAATCTACTACTTTTTTTTATTTATTTTTTATTAACTGGCCTCGACTCCTTAGTCATCCAGCCATTACAAATTATAATACAAATATAATTATAAACTAAGTAAAAAATTAAAATTAAAAATCACACTACCAATGAAGAATAGTTACAATAAATAAACCTAAAAACATCCTACTCTATAGCCTTATATTGGATTCATTTACAAAGTCTATCAGTATTCTGTACAAATCAATGTTATTACTACTAATGATGAACCTAGCATTTATAGGAAATGTCACATTCCGCTGTTGAAGCTTTTTAAACAGAATTATTTGTTGCCTTTCATACAATGGGCAACTCCACAATATGTGATCTATTGTGTCCAGTACAGTGCTGCACGAACAGAACGGGTGTTGTTTGATCCCAATCTTAAATAGATGAACATTGTTCTTTGTGTGCGCCAATTTTAATCTGCATATTGTAGATATCTCTCTTCTATTCCATTTCAATTTTTCTAACCATGTATTTCTGGACACTATCGGTTTACACGGTTGGAATAATATTCCTTTTGACGCTGATTCGAGATCAAATATTTTTTGCCAATTCAACATCCCCATTTTTGTGATCTTTTGTTTCAGATCCACGGCAGGAGCTTTTTTAATTAAAGTAGCTGATTTTTGTGCCTCTTTGGCCAGGCTATCCGCGATCTCATTCCCGGTGATATTGTAATGGCCTCTTATCCATACTAATTCGATCTTGTAGTTATTGTTGTTTAGCTTTTCTATTTTTTGTCAACAGTCGAATATTAATGGATTGCCATAATCTTTAGGCATATTTAAGGCATGCAGTGAGGACATGCTATCAGAAAGAATTATTGCCTTCTTTAATTTATGTTCCTTAATTAGGTCTAGCGCATTGTTGATAACCGTCAATTCTGCAGTAAATATTGATGCCCAATCTGGGAGTTTAATTTGAAGCTGTATATCCTGGCTTGGTATGTATACAGCACAGCCAACGCCGTCATCAGTTTTTGAGCCGTCCGTATAGATTTGTATATACTTTTCCTATCTAGTGTTCAATAAGGCGTGCAATTCCAGATTGATTATTTTCTTATCCATCTTTCCAATGATTAATTCGTCTGATAGGTGTATATATTTTTTGGAAATCGTTGCTTTCCAAGTCACTGTGTAGTACGCCAATCTGTTGCTTATTATGATGTTATCTTCTAAAGACTTTAATGAATGGAAACCAGCAACTAGCGGTGGGATCGGTTTATTAAACCAGTACCTATTATTGAAATGCCGAACTGCCAATGCCTCTAACTGATCTTGAATCCATGAATGATCAAAATTGAATTTTTTGATCAAGAATCTATTCGTTAGTACTTGTTTTCTTATATCTAAGGGAGTTTCCCCGGTTTCAGCTAATAAAGAGTTAGTGGGGGTTGATTTTAAAGATCCCAGACATGTTCTTAAAGCTGCAAATTGCGCTCTACTCAACTTTTGATGTAAGCCTGCGGACAATCCTCCGTAAATTTGACAGCCATAGTCGAAATGGGGTCTAATGATAGCTTTGTATAAAGAAAGACATGCATTTGGGTGTGTACCCCAGCTGGTGTTACATACTCTTTTGAGTAAATTAATCCCTTTCTCTCATTTGAATAATATCTCGCTTATGTGCTTGTTGAAATTCAATTTTTTATCAAAAGTCACACCCAGGATTTTAATGTTTTCTAATATTTCGATACTTATCGTGTCAATATCTATTACATGCATATTTTTGGGAAATCTATGCCTGGTAAAAATTATGCTTTTGGTCTTCCTCGGTTCCAAAGCAAGTCTATTATTCCGCATCCATTCCAAATCTTTTGATATGGCATTAGCCATTTCTGCTCTGCAATGCTCTACTGAGTGAGAAACTGTGTACATAATCAGATCGTCCGCATATTGTAGCTTTTTGACTCTTGTCCCTTCTGACGATATAAAGTCTGCCATATAGATGTTAAATAGGAGAGGGCTCAGAATCGACCCTTGTGGGATGCCCGTATATGATGTCCTTGGCCCTATTAGACGATTCTTATTTCTCACGTAAATTTTTCTATTGGATAGCAGTGACATTATAATAATATTAATATTGTCTGGGATCATGTAATTATGTAGCTTCTTTTTGAGAATATTATGATCAACATGATCATATGCCTTTTCAATATCTGCCGTAACTAGTAGCACTTCTTTTTTATCTGACAATGCACTATATAGATCTACAAGTAGCTCGCTTAACAAGTCGATTGTACCTTTTCCTCCCTAAATCCGAATTGATATTTATTTAATATACCCTTTTTCTCTATGTACCATTCTAATCTTTTTTTTAAAATGCTTTCAAAGATTTTCGTGAGACAAGGAAGAAGCATTATTGGTCGATAGAACTTATGATCACTTGGATTTTTTTGCGGTTTTAGTATTGGCACTAGCACCGCAATTTTCCAATCTTCCGGGATCCAACCTGAATTTAATATAAAATTGAACATTTCAACTATTATACATTTGAATGCTTTGGGACATTCTTTAATCATAATGTATGTGATGTTATCAAATCCTGGAGAGCTGTTTCTTTTGTCTTTTAGTGCCAGTTCTAGCTCCTCATAATCAATGCGTCCTTCAATTTCATGAATTGCGTAGTCATCACTTGCTTCTTCTGCTTGGTCTTGGGAGTATTGTACGGGACCAGGTACAAAGTCAGGCGTGTGGATCTTCAAAATTTTCTCACAGAAATTGTCACTCATTTGCTGAATTGGGGACTCGCCATTATTTGTATTATTTAATCTTTTTACAATGTTCCATAATTTATTAATGTTTGTATTTCTATTGATGGAATTCACGAATTCAAGCCATTTTTCTCTTTTTTTTGTTTTAAATAGTTTTCTAGTCTATGCTGTGATTTTTTGGAGCTCCAGGTAATTTTTGTAGTTGAGTCCCACTCTCGTATTACATTTGAATTGCATCTTTATTAAGACTTTATTAAACTTCATTGGAGCGTAATACCAGATAATGTAGGCTCTGACCATTTGCCTATCTTAATAAAGATGCAATTCAAATGTAATACGAGAGTGGGATGGTATCCAGGCAGAAAATGGATGACTAAGGAGGCAAATTGGAATGAGTATAGATTAGATATCGAAGAGACTTTAGAGACATCATACATTCCAAATGATTCTGAAGATATGTATAATTTTATTCAAGAAACAATAAATAATGCAGCCACTAAGCACATCAAACAGTATAAATTACCAAGATCGGATACATTTAAACCGGCTTTATGGTGGGATAATGAATGCGAAATTCAAGTCTATCATGAAGAGAAGGCGAACAGAAAGTCAGGTCGATGGCAGCTGATTTCTTCCTAGGCGTTTGTGTTGTCGTATGCGTTCCGTCATTCAGCATTAACAGATTAAGGCTATCCACAATATCGTAAATAATAGCTCCTCCTCTGTCAATTATTTCATTACCCCAAGCTAAATGTTTGCTATGGAAATCTCCTGTTACAATTATTCTGACAGGAATCTGTTTGATGATATTTTTGATTAAATATAGATCTTTTGTTGCCTGTGGTGCGCAATAAATTGAAACTAAACAGAACGGAGTAGCCGATTTAATTATTACCGCGGTCATTTGCATGTCTCGGTTACTTAGTGAATGTGCGAATTTTTCGCACGGAATGTTATTTTTGACCAATATGGCCGAACCACCGTAGCCGTCCTGTCTGTGCTGTCGAAATATGTTATACCCTTTGAATTTAACTAATTGGCCCTGTTTCAGTCATGTTTCAGTAAAAGCTGCCATATGAATTTTCTTATGAAACATAAGATTTTCGATGCTTTCCTTATTTGCTCTTAAAGATCTACAATTTAATTGTAAAATATTTATATTATCCATCTTTGGTTGGTATTTGTTATAATTATTTTTGCACTATCTTCTAACTTTCGTTAGAATTGACCACACTTATTTTATTGTGTATTTCATCTTTATTACGATTATCTATACCTGTTTTATTATTCTGGTTTAAGTAATTCATAATGGTATGTGTATCCCATTTTAACTTATATATAATTTCATCTATCTCTTTACATTCTTTATTTCTCTCACATTCTATTTTTTCTCGAAGTTTCAATGCCAATTCTATGAAATGATTTAATTGTCGTTTATTTTCTTCCTTTTTATTGGTCTTATTACTGTTTAGGCTTGGTTCTTCTTGGTTTTTTTTTTCAGGTTTTTCAGTTATCTGATCTCTGTTAAATCGATTGATCGGCCTCAAGTATTCTGTTCGACGTTTATACATAATATTTCTTGGTTTATTCATTAACATTAATCTGTCTTTAACAATGTTAATTTCTTGTTCATCAAAACTATTCAATAATTCATATTTATTTTTATGCCTGTGTGAATCCATTTCGGTATTGCCATTTAGTCTCGGAAACGATGAATTAAACCCCGGATTGTACGGGTTGATCTTAGCAGCCTCAGCATATCCTTTTTTCCACATCCTGTTTTTAGCTTCAAGATAAGATATGTTATGTAGTGCCATCATTTCTTTTATTTCTTTATTTACTTTGAAGAATTTACATTCTTTGTCATTTGCTTGATGGTTTCCATGGCATACTGCACATATAAAGTCTGACACGATGTGGCAATTTTCATGAGAGTGTTCTTCTGAACAATACCGGCATCTTATCTTGCTTTTGCATTGATTTTTTATATGTCCATAACGCCAGCATTTGTGGCATTGCATTACAGATTGAATGTAAGGACTGACAGCACACCTAACCGAATACATTGAGACGTATTCTGGCAGATAGTTACCCCTAAACACTATTTTTACCATTTGTGATTTCATATTTATTTTTTCTAAGTTTCTTCTTTTAATGCATTTGACATCTAATATTTTGATTACCGATCTAATAACATCCATGATTTCTTGCTCATTCATGTCGGGTTCAACGTTAAAAATAATGCCGGTTTTGTATAATTTATGTCTTGGGATGTATGTTCTTATGTTAAATTTTTCCAAAATTTTCTCTTTGATTAATTTATTAGCATAAAAGTAGTCTTTAAATACTAATTTGATTTTGTTTCTCCCGATCTTTGAGATATCTATGATATTTTTTCTTATGTTAAGCGATTGTTTGAATATCAATCTGCCTAAAGCTAGATTGTGAAATCTGCCAATGCTTTCGTTAGTTGATTCTGCAAAAACCGTGTACGATCCTTCATCATATGGTTCATAATAATTAATTTCTTCGTTTATTTTATTATTTCTAGTGTTATCTTCATTTGTCATATTACTTTCTTCATCCATCATTTCTATCCAACTTTTACTTTTCCCAGTGCTGCTGCAACCTGGGTTATCCTCCATATTTTTATTTAATGTTGTTACTTTGTCTTTTTTAAAATCCAATTTTATCAATTTTCTGATTAATTCTTCGGGTATATAAACCGTTTTTAAACTAGTTTTATTCTTGCTTCTTTTATTGTTTTTTCGCAACATAACTTTATTGTCATCACCATTCGTATTATTTAAATTCACTTGATTTATCGATGTATTATTATCACTCCGCGAGTTATTTTTCACATTGCTCGGTAAAACTGTTGTATCTAAAAATTCACTGTCACTTTCTTCCGAAAAATCACTCTCCATTACCTCATCATTATTGATAACATGAATCGATTTGCCTATTTGGATGCCTGTTTCGACCTCCGTGCTATTGTATTCCTTATCTATATCTGCAGGTATTGATGCCCCGCCGGGTTCAAACGGTTTATACTCCATTATAAAACATTACTTATGTAGGGCCGACCGTGGTCCCGTGGTAAGAAGGTGGGCTAGCAAATCCTAGTCCCGGGTTCGAATCCAACCTCGGTCGGTTCGGTATCAAAGCAGCTTGATACCAAATTTTTACTTGAAATCATAGATTTCAAATATGATTTCAAGTGAAAATGGCCTTTCGTGGGTATAGCTGTAGTGGCAACATGCCACTTGGAAGTAAAAAGTCATCACTATTACAGCAATTGTAATAATTCAGCACATAGAGATGGGACAACTTTTTGGGTTGCCATCTATAATAATTGTAAGATAATTGATCACAACAGCTCATAGAACTCATAAGTTCTGATCGCTGTTAAAGAATTTAAAAAAAAAAAAGAAAAATACTTATGTAACTCTTTTATTGTAATTACTAGTCGCTTCGATCCATTCAGTTCGGTTGCTCGAGCTCGAATGTTTTTTTTTTCTTGTGCCAATATATTTTTGTAGAAACTAGTTTATGTAACAGCTCCATTTGTGCAGGAATATTTTTGTTATCATTATGTAATTTTGTTAAAAGATAATTATTTTCTAACATTGTTCTGCAGATACTTAAAAGTGGTTCATCAGTATCCACCAGAAGAGCGTCGAACGCATTGCTCCAATGCATACTTTTAGGACTGCGTATTGTATTATGTCTAGTTTTTCCCTTAATGATTTTTCTCCTCGACCATATATAAAGCTGTCATAGTCTATTACGGGTCTAATTATAGATTTGTAAATATTTATACATATTTGGGGATCTCCTCCCCATCAAGTTTCAGTTAATAGTCTAAGTAGATTAATTCCATGTTTGCATCTCTTTATTGTGTATGTTATATGTTCTCTGAACATAAGTTTTTCATCCAGATGTAGTCCAAGCAATTTAATGCTCCTTTTTCTCGGCAATAACTTGTCATTGACTTTAATTGGTGTCAATTCTTCTGGAATTCTGTGTCTCCCGAAAATTTTACTGGCTGTTTTAACTTGTGATAATGTTAAATGATTATTTAATGTTTATTGCTGGAATTTAAACTTTTCCATTGTGAGTTTAGATATACATTCGTCAATACTATTTTGGGATGTATATATGCTTATATAATCTGCATACAGTAGTATATGTGTGTCAACTGTAAATATTTTTTCTACCTGAGCCATGTATATATTAAAAAGTAACGGTGATAGCAATGATCCCTGTGCTACTCCTTTATTTGTTTTTTTGGACCGTATAATTTGTTGTTTGTCTTTATAAATATCTGTCGATTTGTTATCAAATTTAAAATTATACTATTAACTTCCCGTAGGGCAAGTTATAGTAATCGCAAAAAAAATCGAAAATGAAAATTTTTATATATCTTTACGTTTCAAAGGATTTTGAACATTTTGGCATACCTTAGAAAAAATGGATGTATGTGTGTGTGTATGTGTGTGTATGTATGTGCGGATACAAATTTTCGTCGACGATTTCGGGAACACGAATCAACCGATTTGAATAATTTAAAAAACATTCGATTCGTATTGATAAGGAGACATGCTGACTAGTTTTTGGCAAAGGAAGGTCTAGCCGTTCCGAATATACGGGGCAAAAAGTTCCGAAAACGGTAACTCAGTTTTTAAGAGAACGGAGCGTCCGATTTGAATAATTCAAAACACATTTTATTTGTATTGACTAAATCTTATCAGGTCCAACGACTTTGGAGATATGGAGAAAAAAGTAAAAAAATGAGCCATTTGGCGGTCAAAAATGATCATTAGACATATGCACATCAACTTATCAGATATTTTATAAAGATTTTAACAATAAGTATAAATTTTGTTTACATTCTCATGGGTTCCGTACCAATGTTTACGCGTTAGACGGCGCTGCGGCGCTTACGCGCTTTGATATTTCGTCTTTATGCAGTGAAAGCAGTACGATTGCTTTGAAAAAAACCTTCAGAATTTCCAAAATACGTCAAAATAAAGAAAACATTTTTCTTTTCAAAAAAAAAATTGTTTACAAAAAAAAAAAAAAATTTTAAAAGTAATTTTTTGTCAAATTTATAGTTTCTCAAAAATCTAATTTTTTCGAAGTAAAATTTTTTCAAAAATGTTAATTGTTTTTAAAAAAATAATAATTTTTGGTACGGGAAGTTCCAGCAATTTGCCTTAAGGCACAATGCCTTAATTGCCTTAAGACAGAATTCCAATTACAGCTACTATTTGCTTTAATTGGCTTTACATCTCTGCATTGACGTAGTTATTTCTAAATTAGCTCTTACAGAATCAATAAAGATTATAAGCCTAGCTATTAGCATATTGCATTTAGACAATTTATTAACTTCCCGTAGGGTAAGTTATAGTAATCGCAAAAAATCGAAAATGAAAATGTTTATATATCTTTACGTTTCAGAGGTTTCTGTATATTTGGCATACTTTAGAAAAATGGATGTATGTGTGTGTGTGTGCGTGTGTGTATGTGTGTTTGGATACAAATTTTCGTCGACGATTTTGGGAACACGGATGAAGCGATTTGAATAATTCAAAAAAACATTCGATTCGTATCGACAAGGAGACGTGTTGATTAGTTTTTGGCGGTGGCAGGTCTAGCCGTTTCAAAGATACGGGGCAAAAGTGCCAAAAACGGTAATTCATTTTTTAAGAGAACGGTGCGTCCGATTTTAATAATTCAAAAAACATTTTACTTGTATGAACAAGATGAAGAACTGATCAAATTTTTATGAAGGCAGGTCTAGCAGTTTCGGAGATCTAGTAAAAAAAGTTAAAAAAAATCCATCTGGCGGTCAAAAATAATCATTAGATATATGCACATCAAATTATCAGATATTTTATAGAGATTTTAACAATAAGTATACATTTTGTTTACATTCCTATGGGTTCCGTACCAATGCTATCCATTAGACGGCGGCGCGGCGCTTACGTGCATTGATATTTCATCTCTATGGAATTAAAGCAGTATGATTGCTTTGAAAAAAAAGTTCAGAATTTCCAAAATATTACAAAATACACTTTTCTTCAAAAAGTCTTTTTTTCAAAAAAGTAAATTTATGTCAAAAATTTATAGTTTCTCAAAAATCTAATTTTTAAATGTAAATGTTTTTCAAAAATGTTAATTTAAATAAAAAAAAAATTGGTACGGAAAGTTCCAGCAATTTGCCTTAAGGCACGATGCCATGCGCCCCACTAGTTTTATATTATAATTGTAATAATTTTTCATAGAGTATTTATTGATTTATATGCTTTATTAATGTCAGTAGTAAATAGAAGTAGATATTTGTTGTAAAAATTAAAAATATGAATATTGTTACTCAATTTTGCTAGATAGTCCAAGGTTCCTTTACATTTTCTAAATCCATATTGTGTTCTTCCTAATAGTGATTCGTTTTCTAACAATCACTCCAATCTGTTTTTTATCACTCTTTCAAGAGTTTTACATATACATGATGTTAAAGCAATAGGCATGTATGAGTTCGCGCCTAATGCGTTTTTGTTTGGCTTTAATATTGGCACAATAATTTGCGATTTCTAATCCGGTGGTAGAAAGTTCTTTATCACAAAATCATTGAAAAGATTAGTAAGGTATGTTTTGGCATTAGCTGGCAAGTGGATTAGCATAATGTAATGAATGTTGTCAACACCAAATGAAGCATTGGCGCTATGTTTGATGGCCTTTTTTATTTTGTCAAAGAAATTTTTTTCAAAATCGTTTATTGTGTTTTCTTTACAATTATTTTGCAAACTATTATTTGGAATATTATTACCTTGTACAGCAGATAAATAGATTAGTTTCTCTATGGTATTTTCTGGAATTTTTGTTTTTTTCCCACTGTATTGTTTGTCTAATTTTTTTACTGTTTTCCACATTTCGCTTGTATCAGTGTCTTTATTTATCGAATTCGTGAAGTTAATCTAGCCATCTATTTTCTTTATTTTGAAAAGGTTTTTTATTTTGTTATACTCCTGATAATTTATAAAATTTGAATTTTCCTTGTACTTCTTAAAGGCTGTCTTTCTACTTAAAAATGCCTTTTGTCATTCTTCATCCCACTAAATTGCTGGAGTAAAATTGTTCTTGTAAAACTGTTTGTATTTCCCGACGTATATTCCGTTGGCGGTATTAATTGTGTAGATAAAAATTTTATATCCCTGATCAGGAGATTGATATTTTTGATATTCATCAATTAATATTTTTATTTCTTTGGTTATCTATTTTACCCAGTCTACTTCTTTAGCCTTCCATTTTCTGGATGAAGTTATTTCGGTAGATGAAGGTTTGATCTAATTATATCTAAACGGTTCATGTATCACTTCCCAACCTATTTTTAACTTCCCGTAGGGTAAGTTATAGTAATCGCAAAAAAATCGAAAATAAAATTTTTATATATCTTTGCGTTTCAGAGGTTTCTGAATATTTTGGCATACCTTAGAAACAATGGATGTATGTGTGAGTGTGTATGTGTGTGTGTGCGTGTGTGTATGTGTGTTCGGATACAAATTTTCGTCGACGATTTCGGGAACACAGATGAAGCGATTTGAATAACTCAAAGAACATTCGATTCGTATTGATAAGTAGACGTGCTGATCAGTTTTTGGCAAAGACAGGTCTAGCCATTCCGAAGATAAGGGACAAAAAGTGTCAAAAACGGTATCTCAGTTTTTAAGAGAACAAAGCGTCCGATTTGAATAATTCGAAAAACAATTTACTTGTATTAACAAGATGAAAAACTGATCAAATTTTCATGAAGGCAGGTCTAGCGGTTTCGGAGATCTAGTAAAAAAACTAAAGAAAAATGCCATCTGGCGGTCAAAATGATTATTAGACATATGCACATCAAATTATCAGATATTTTATAGAGATTTTAACAATAAGTATAAATTTTGTTTACATTCCAACGGGTTCCGTACTAATATTTATCCGTTAGACGGCGACGCGGCGCTTACGCGCTCGATATTTCATTTCTATGCAGTTAAAGCAGTACGATTTCTGCTTGAATTTTTCTTTAAAAAGTCTTTTTTTTTAAAAAAATAAAGTAATTTTTTGTCAAAAATTTATAGTTTCTCAAAAATCTCATTTTTTGAGAGTAATTTTTTTTCAAAAATGTTAATCTTTTTAAAAAAAATAATTTTTGGGACGGGAAGTTCCAGAAATTTGCCTTAAGGCACGATGGCATGCGCCCCACTAGTTGTTATTGATTTGAATCACTAAGTGTTTTATTGCTATGTTGATGAGGATTGCCGATCCTCCGTAATTGTCGTCTCTATTGCTTCTGGCTATGTTATAATTCCTGACCTTATATATATAGATGAGGTTAGAACCAGATTTCTGATAAATACGCGACCGCAATCTTGAATAGCGTTCTATGCTACCTCTGTTTGCAGTAAAAGATCTGCAATTTAATTAAATTATTTTGAAAGGATCCATGGTGATTATTTATGATTTTGGTCTTAAGTGTATAGGTATAAAAGATTTTATTTTATCTAAAAATTTTTCCGGTGCAACGTCATTTTTATTATTTATAATTTCCGTTATTGTTTTTGTGATCTGGATAATTTCTAACAATGGTTGTTTTCGTTTGTGATTATTATCAACTTCCCGTAGGGCGAGATATAGTAATCGCAAAAAAATCGAGAATAAAAATTTTTATATATCTTTACGTTTCAAAACCTTCTGAACATTTTGGCATACCTTAGAAAAAATGGTTGTTTGTGTGTGTGTGTGTGTATGTATGTGCGTGTGTGTATGTATGTGCGGATACAAATTTTCGTCGACGATTTCGGGAACACGGATCAACCGATTTGAATAATTCAAAAAACATTCGATTCGTATAGATGAGGAGACATGCTGATTAGTTTTTGGCGAAGGCAGGTTTAGTCGTTCCAAAGATACGGGGCAAAAAGTGCCGAAAACGGTAACCCAGTTTTAAAGAGAACGGAGCGTCCGATTTGAATAATTCAAAAAACATTTTACTTGTATTGACAAGGTGAAGAATTTGTCTAGCGGTTTCGGAGATTTAATGAAAAAAGTAAAAAAAAATGCCATTTGGCGTTTAAAAATGATGATTATACATATGCACATCAAATTATCAGATATTTTATAGAGATTTTAACAATAAGTATAATTTTTTTTTACATTTCAATGGGTTCCGTACCAATGCTTATGCGTTAGACGGCGGCGCGGCACTTGCGCGATTTGACATTTCGTCTCTATGCAGTTCAAGCAGTTCGATTGCTTTGAAAAAAAGTTCAGAATTTTCAAAATATGTCAAAATGAAGAAAACATTTTTCTTTTCAAAAAAAAATTGTTATCAAAAAAAAATTTTTTTTTTTAAAAAAAAAGTAATTTTTTGTCAAATTTATAGTTTTTCAAAAATCTAATTTTTTCGAAGTAATTTTTTTTCAAAAATGTTAATCGTTTTTAAAAAAATAATAATTTTTGGTACGGGAAGTTTCAGCATTTTGCCTTAAGGCACGATGCCTTAAGACAGAATTCCACTTACAGCTAGTTTATGATGCTTTGTTGATTAGTTTCATGTTTGAGTGGTGGCCGTGCTCGTTGAACTGTAATGTTTATTCTGATATTTTCTGAGGTTGCGATGCCTTGGCGTTTTTCGGGTTCTGATAGTGTTGTGGCGTAATTCTTTCTCTCAGAATTTTTCAATTCGGTGCTAGCGTGCGGAAATTCATTTTGATGATTTGAAATTGAAAAGCCGGCTGTGACTTTGGCGTAGGATTTTCCTTCAATTATAGTTCTAGTTTCCTAAAATGCAATATTATTGTTAGTTGCTTGTTCCAGTATACTATACTGTTTTTTTTTTATATTCACCACATATTTTACTAATTGCTAGGTGCGGTTCATTGCAATAGATACACCTAATATTTTCCTTGGTACAATTCTTGCTGTTGTGATCTTCAGCGCATTTGAAGCATCTCGGACTACTTCTACATTGCTTACTAGTATGTTCAAATCTTAGGCCATTAAAACATTAGGTGTCTTTAATATAAGGGTTAACGCGACATTTCCCTGCATACATTAACACTTTTCTGGAAGTGATTGACTTTTGAAAGTTATAATACCCGCTCCTGTATTGACTATTCATTTTTGTCGTTTTTCGCGTTATGCAACGAACATAAGTTATTGGAAATGGCGTTTTGATATTTTTATAATTTCATCCTCTGTCAAAGTAGGGTCTACGTCCGTTTGGAGCATAACATTTCAGATTATGTTCCGCAATAATTTTTTGTCCGGTAATTCATTAGCCATTTCTGGTGTTCGTAATTGTATTTTAATTAGATTTTGGCCTACCGACTGTATATCTATTACTTGATTTCCCTTATGCTTGAAAATTTTTCTCCCAATTGCCATCGAGTGCAGCCTACCTATGTTTTTTCAGTTAATTCTATTTATATACTACAAATGGACCACTATCTAAAGGTACATATTTGTACTGATTATATGTCGTTGCTGATTTGTGTTCATTCTCGTTTGAGTTCTTTTTATTTTGTATATTTCTATTGTTTACAAATTCATTATTTACAGTTTTGTTGTTTACGGCTTTGTTTACAGCTTGATTATATGCATTTTCTTCGTATTCCATTCGTTCTATTGTTGTATTGTCGTTAATTTGCGTTAAATTATTTGTTTTATTTTATTTTATATCATGTATATTAATATCTACCGTACCTGATTTCATTATTGATCGTATAATTTCGGAGTTAATTTTTACATTTTTTCCTCTGTTTTTGTTGATGTTCGATTTATTTTTTTGTTATATTTGAATATTTCTAACTGATTTTTCTGTTTTTCTTTCGTTAAATTTACAAATTTTCATAATTTTGTCATTATTGTCGATATAAAGCGTGTTTACAGCATTTGACACGCACGCACCAAAGTTGTCGGGCCGAGGCCCTTTGTACCCAGTATTCTTTTGCTGCCCGAAGGCAGTCTCGTTCATATCACTACACTTATGTAATTTTCACTTAATAATTTACTCGATGTTTACTCTTCGACTTCTCGAATCGAACTGTTCTGCTTTTCTTAATCTTAGTTTTTGCTCAAATCTTATCAAAATCATGTTCTTTGACAGATGTCCTGATGATGGAACGTACCTAGTTCAGAAACGTCGACAGTAAATAATTAAGAAATGATTTTTTAAAAAACTTTTTTGTATTTTATTACTTTTTGGATTCTTTGTTCGAAGCTCTACAAAATATTTACAAACCTAAGACTCTACCATCTAATACAATATATATAATATTTGATTGATCAGTGTTTATAATGCATCGCTATTTAATGAATACAATATAGAAGTGCAATATGTGCTCCTTTAATTTCTCGTTTATTAATATATTAGTATATTATTCTCTTACACAAATATAGTGTTCAATAAATTTTACATAATTATTTTTTTCTGTTGTTTTTCTTGGTTTGATTACTGAATGATGACACACATCAAGTGTCGAAACGTTTAATGGAATAAATAATTTTTCTATGTAATCTTTTTTATTTAATTCGACGATTGGGCTGCAAAAATATTTCAAATATGTATTAACGTCGACAAAACTATCATATATATATATATATATATATATATATATATATATATATATATATCTTGCCTCGGAGTCACACGCAATAACTAACACGTTAGTGCAAAATACATTATATAATATTTCACAAATACTTTGCTATGCTCCTTTCAACGCAAAACAAACTAGTTAGTTTGGTATTTAGCCTTGAGGCAAGTTACATGAACTTCCCGATATGTGTAAATAATCGACTTAATCAAAAAAATGTGTAAATAATATACTTCATTAATCCTACTTAAAAAAACGATAATAATTTTAGCAAAGTTTGACGAATTTTTAAGATTAAACTACTTGTCGTAAGGCCGCAATATTACAGTAAGTTCTATAAGCCCATGATGTATATCGCCAAAAAAATTTCCATGAAAATCGGCTTAAATTTTTTTTCAACAGGTAATTACAAGAAAACGGCTCGGTAGATTTTCACCTAAAACTAATCAGTACCATTCTCAACCGATATCTTTCGAACAGTTTTTGATTTTTTAAAATCGGTTCGGTAGGATGAGCTTAAATGTGGACGAAAAGTTTAACACTTTTTTTCAACAGTTAAATACAATTAAACGGCTCGGTAGATTTTCACCTAAAATTAATCAGTACCATTCCCAACCAATATCTTTCGAACAGTTTTTGATTTTTTAAAATCGGTTCGGTAGGATGAGCTTAAATGTGGACGAAAAGTTTAACACTTTTTTTCAACAGTTAATTACAAGAAAACGGCTCGGTAGATTTTTACCTAAAATTAATCAGTACCATTCCCAACTAATATCTTTCGAACAGTTTTTGATTTTTTAAAATCGGTTCGGTAGGATGAGCTTAAATGTGGACGAAAATTTAACACTTTTTTCCAACAGTTAATTACAAGAAAACGGCTCGGTAAATTTTCACCTAAAATTAATCAGTACCATTCCCAACCAATATCTTTCGAACAGTTTTTGATTTTTTAAAATCGGTTCGGTAGGATGAGCTTAAATGTGGACGAAAAGTTTAACACTTTTTTTCAACAGTTAATTACAAGAAAACGGCTCGGTAGATTTTTACCTAAAATTAATCAGTACCATTCCCAACTAATATCTTTCGAACAGTTTTTGATTTTTTAAAATCGGTTCGGTAGGATGAGCTTAAATGTGGACGAAAATTTAACACTTTTTTCCAACAGTTAATTACAAGAAAACGGCTCAATAAATTTTCACCTAAAATTAATCAGTACCATTCCCAACTAATATCTTTCGAACAGTTTTTGATTTTTTAAAATCGGTTCGGTAGAATGAGCTTAAATGTGGACGAAAATTTAACACTTTTTTTCAACAGTCAATTACAAGAAAACGGCTCTGTAGATTTTCACCTAAAATTAATCAGTACCATTCCCAACTAATATCTTTCGAACAATTTTTGATTTTTTAAAATCGGTTCGGTAAGATGAGCTTAAATGTGGACGAAAAGTTAGACACTTTTTTTTCAAATTGCAAAGAAACGGCTTGGCAGATCGTTGCACAAAACTGACAAACGAAATACATCAAATGGCTTTTAAATTTCTAAAATCGGTTTAGGCGTTTTTGAGAAAACGTCGATCAAAAGTCGAATTTTGACAAATGCCAAAAAGACCATACTGATTTTTGCAAACTTTGACGAATTTTTAAAGCTGAACCAGTTGCCGTAGGGCCGTATTATTTTAGTATGATCTAGAAGACTGGTATCTATCGTCAAAAAGATAATCATAAAAATCGTAGAATTTTTTTTTTAAAAAACTTTATTACAAGAAAACGGCCCGGCCGATCTCTACCAAAAACTAATCAGCACGATTCCCGACCAATATCTTTCGAACGGTTTTTGAATTTTCCAAATCGATTCAGAATTGCGGGCTAAAACGTAGACGAAAAATTTTTCACTTTTCTGCCATTTATAAAAAAACGGGTTGGCCGATCGTCGTACAAAACTGACAAACAATAGTTCTCGTTGAGATACATCGAATGGCTTTTAAATTTTTAAAATCGACCCAGCCGTTTTCGCGAAAACGTCGATTTACGGCAAAAAATCTGTTCACATACACACACACACACATAATAGTAAGGCACCGGGATTAGATGGAATTCCTAATATTGCATTAAAAACATCAATTATGACATCTCCGACAATGTTTCTTAATGCATATAATACATGCCTGAAAGATGGGGTTTTTCCACAAAAATGGAAACAGCAAAGATTAGTGCTTATTCCCAAAGGAAAAAAACCACCAGATGAACCATCATCCTACCGTCCAATATGCATGCTGGATACAGCGGGTAAAATTTTTGAAAGAATAATTCACCAAAGAATAGATGCAATAGTTGATCCAATCCTAGCAGACAATCAGTATGGTTTTCGCAAAGGGCGATCAACTATCGATGCTATAAACTTGGTAGTTAATACCGCCAAGGAGGCAATTGCTGGAACCAGATGGAAGGGAGGTTCAAAAAAGTACTGCCTTGTAGCTACATTAGACATAAAAAATGCTTTCAATTCTGCAAACTGGGATTGCATTATGAATGCACTCCGTGACAAGAACGTGCCAGCATACCTATGCAATATAGTCGCAAGCTACTTTACAGACAGAATTCTAATGTACGATTCACGCGATGGTACAGAAGAATATAATATAACAGGAGGTGTGCCGCAGGGCTCTGTTCTAGGCCCTTTGCTGTGGAATATTATGTATGATGGCCTTTTGAGACTAGAGATTCCAGAATGTGTGAAACTAGTAGCATATGCAGACGATGTTGCCTTAGTGGTTGTCTCCAAACAAATTGATGACATCGTAAGCCTATTCGATATTACATTTAGAAAAATTAATCGGTGGATGGGAACAATGAATCTCCAATTAGCACAACAAAAAAGTGAAGCTGTTCTTATCACTAGTAGGAAAAGAATTGAGACCATCAAGCTAAAGATAGGAAATCTTGAAATCACGTCAAAACCTCACATCTGTTACCTTGGCGTAATGCTTGATGCTCGTTTGAATTTCAATCAACAGGTGGAACACGTTAGTGCTAAGGCGTCAATAGTTAGAACGAAACTTGCTCGACTGATGCCTAATATTGGAGGTCCTAAACAAACCAGAAGGATATTACTATCGTCAGTTATTACCTCGGTGCTGACATATGGTATCTCCATATGGGCTGATGCTCTTAAATCTCAAAAATCGAGGAGAATGGCAGGGCCCTTATATCGTCTCAGTGCTATAAAAATTGCTTGCGCATTTCGCACAATATCGGCGGAAGCAGTATGCGTCATTTCAGGAACTGTGCCTCTCTTAGTCTTAGCAGAGGAAAGACGGACAATTTACCATAGAAGACATCAACAACTGAGTCCTGAAAAGCTGAGATTAGAAGAACGGAAGAACAGCATTGACCGATGGCAGCAACTGTGGGATGTCGCAGTAAATGGCAGATGGACGCATCGTCTCATTCCTAACATCAAAGTCTAGCTAAGTCGCAAGCACGGCGAAGTAAATTATTATACTACGCAAATGCTATCGGGGCACGGCTGTTTTCGAGCCTACCTGCACCGCTTCAAGCACGATAGCTCGCCGGATTGCCCATATTGTTTGGGCGAAATCGAAGATGCTGAGCATGTGTTCTTCGTGTGCCCGCGATTTGGTGCTCTACGGGAGGACGTGGAAGAGACATTGGGAGGCAGAATTACCCCAGGTAATGTTGTTGAAGTGATGCTGGCAAGTGATGCCGCTTGGAACGCCATAGACAGATTTGCGAGAGACGTTTTAATGGACCTGCGTTCTATAGAGAGAGAAAGGGCGAATGGCACTTCGCCCATTTAAAAGATAAGTATAATGTTTATTAATTATAACATTGTTTATAACAAGTTAAGAATTGTCACATTCTAGATCCTCCCCCCACGAAGTAATGCCTAACGGCGGTTTCCGTGGGGACCAGAGGCATGGGCAAAGCGGAGGTTTTAGTCGGTATTATACCAGGGCGGTATCGAGTCCGACATACCCAGACAGAAGACCGGTCTGGGATGCATAAAAGCATTTCCTTCGCTATACAAAAAAAAAAAAAAAAAAAAAAAAACACACATACTTTTTCCAAATTTGATCTCATTCGATTCAGAATGGCTTGAAACGTCGAGAAAACATAAAATTAGCGAATCGGATTTTTTGATGAAAACATAAACTTCTCCTTCGGGAAGTTAAAAATAACTAGTGGGGCGCATGCCATCGTGCCTTAAGGCAAATTGCTGGAACTTGCAATGTGCGTATATGTATGTGTGTGTGCGGATACAAATTTTAGTCGACGATTTCGGTATCACCGATCAACCGATTTGAATAATTCAAAAAAACATTTGATTTGTATTGATAAGGAGACGTGCTGATTATTTTTTGGCAAAGTCAGGTCCAGGAGTTCTGAAAATACGGGGCAAAAAGTGCTAAAAATGGTAACTCAGTTTTTAAGAAAACGGAGCGTCCGATTTTAATAATTCAAAAAACGTTTTACTGGTATTAAAAAGGTGAAAAATTGATCTTTTTCATGAAGGCAGGTCTGGCGGTTTCGGAGATCTAATAAAAAAAGTAAAAAAAATGCCATTTGGCGGTCAAAAATAATCATTAGACATATGCACATCAAATTATCAGATATTTTATAGAGATTTTAACAATAAGTATAAAGTTTGTTCACATTCCTATGGGTTCCGTACCAATGTTTATCTGGTAGATAGCGACGCGGCGCTTACGCGCTTTGACATTTCGTTACTATGCAGTAAAAGCAGTACAAAATATACAAAATATGTCAAAATAAAGAAAACATTTTTTTTAAAAAAAGTTTATAGTTTCTCAAAAATCTAATTTTTTTGAAGTAAAATTTTTCCAAAATTTTTTATCGTTTTTAAAAAAAATAATAATTTTTGGTACGGAAAGTACCAGCAATTTGCCTTAGGCACAATGCCATGCGCCACTAATTATATATTTATATTTATTATCAACTTTTGTATTTAAATTTAAATTTAAATGTACCATATTACAAGATGTTAAGGAACGTTTGACTTTAAAGATGATTTGTAAAAAAAGTAGGAAAGTGAACGAGCTAAAACTGTTCTATTCTATAAATTAGACTAATAAGATCATTATAGACCAAAATTTTACGGCGTAGAGTTTCATTTATAGAAATAGGCGGCATTTTGCTAAACCACGCGTCTGTCCCTAATTCCGTGACAAATTTCGGCTCGTGAACATAATACCGGGTGTCGTTGTACATTATACCGTGATAGCGCTCGAAGCATACATTTTTAATCGTATTGCCTTGATAAATATAGTTGAATAGGTTATAAATAATATGGTTAATTATAAAATAGTACCGTGATATAATTTTAAACATTTATTTAGTTTTATAAAAATCATAAAAATATAAGAAATTAAAAAACTTCTAAAATAAAAATAAAATAAAAGCTGGTACTATTATAGTAATAGTCAATACTGAAATCATTATCAATACTGAAAGTTTTGGTAAATTTAATATAATATGGAGAATTTCTTTTAAAGATTTTTCCATGGTTTTGGGTGAATGTTTAATTTGAAAAACTGAAAGACCAACGAACTGAAAATCGTACCCAAATAAATTTACTGATATTGAATATAATTTTAATATTAATTAATAAACTGTATTAGACTATTAGAAAGCTACTCGAGCTATTAGAAAGCTATTAGAAAGCTTCGAGTAATTGCAATTTGTATTAATTTAATAACTTATGATGTATGTTTGTTATATTAATATGCAGGTTATATAATGGTTATATTCCAAAAGCTTAATCGGATCAAAACTATCGTGTTTACAGGAATGTCTCTAAATCTCTGCATACATACATACAGAACAGCGCCCTAGTGAATACGTTCCCTATAGTGTCGTGCGCTATACGGGGTTTACCTGTATTTTTATTCAATTTATATAACAGAAATAATTGATCATAGATGAAAAGGTAGGAACAATAGATTATTTCTTTACTACGATATTCTAGGTATATTGGAATAATGCAAATAAGTGAAAAAAATTGTGTACTTTCTTACAAAAGAGTAGTCATTTCATACCCAATTATTAGAGTTAAAAATTAAATAAAACATATACCGTAATTAGGTTACAGTATTCTGTAGTCATTAACAAATTTATTAGCACCAGAAACACTGCCAAATTTAAAAACAGTTGAAAATAACAGTTGTCTACTTCATGTAATTGCAGGATACACACGGAATTACGTTACCTGTTTCAGTTGTGTGAACCTAATTACGGGAGTCACGAAAATGACAATTTCTTGTCAAATATATACTAGATTTAACTATAAAACTAATCTCTTGTTATTACCGATCAAGAATTTCACAAATTTGAATCGATTAAGCTTATCGGAATCGAATAAAAACCTCAGGCAATGGAACTGTCACATAACCTAACTCGCTAAAAGTTAGTACGAAATGGCTATCGGGTCACGACCGATGCTTTCAAAAGCTTTTTACGGCTCTAAAAACTAATATTTAAATTCGAAAATTGTGCTATTTTTAGGATTCAAATTATAATTGATGTGCTATTGAATAAAATTATTATTTATTGACCGTTTTCTTATTTTGCGATCAAAATGAAAAACTCCCGTAATAATGTACTATCCCGCAATAGTGTACATTTACCTTATGTACTGAATGATGACTTACATCAAGTGTCGAAACATTTAATGAAAAAAATAATTTTTCTATCCATCTCTTTTAACTTCCCGTAGGGAAGTTTTCCAGTCTATTTTATCAATCTCGGTACGATCAACATCTAATTCTTGCTCTTTAGTTTTTATTTATTAACTTTCCGTAGGGTAAGTTATTGTAATGGCCCGAAAATCGAAATTGAAAATTTTTACATTTCTCGACGTTTTGAAGGTTTCTGAATATTTTGGCATACCTCACAAAAAATGGATGTGTGTGTGCGTGAGAGAGTGTGTATGTATGTATGGATAAAATTTTTCGTCCACGTTTTCCGGCGCACGGATCAACCGATTTGAATGGTTCAAAAAACATTTGATTCCTATTAATGGGGAGATGTGCTAATTAGTTTTTGGCAAAGACAGATCCAGCCGATTAGGAGATACGGAGCAAAGAATGCATAAATTATATATCGAGTTTTAGAGAGATCGGAGCATCCGATTTGAATGATCCCAAAAACATTCAATCTGTAATGACGGGGAGAAGGGGTGATTAGTTTTTGGCAAAAGCAGGTCCAGCGGTTTCGGAGATACAGAGCTAAATGTGCAAAAATTGGCAGTTTTTGATAGAACTAAGAGTCCGATTTGAATGATTCCAAAAACTTTTTGCTTGCTTTAACAAAATAATTCATTTTGGAAAAAAAATTTTTTGCTTCAATTTTTTTTTTTTAATTTTTTTTCCAATTTTTTTTTTGTATATCGAAAATAATTCAGATTTTTGTTTTAATTCTGTTTTAATATATTTTAAACAAATAATTTCAACTTTCCAATTTAGTTTATATAATTCTTATAAATATTCGACAATGTTACAATATTTATAATAATCTATTTTAAAACATTTAATATTCTTCGATCATTTCGTTACGGTACGGGAAGTTCCAGCAATTTGCCTTGAGGCACGATGCCATACATACCCCTAGTTTTTACCTGAATTTACCGTTATATTCCGTTATTTTTGTGGTTCTTTATACATGCGCGAGTGTTTTTCCAGTACCTTAAGTTTATTAAATTTGTGATTTGTGATAATACAAAAACCGTTTGCTCAAAAAATAATACTGCAACTCCTTGGCTAACTAAAGGGTTGAGAAATTCACTTAAAAGATTAGCATTTCTTGAGAAGTTATTGGTACATAATGATAACATGACTTTTATAATTTATTTTTTAAAATATAGGGTAACTTTAAATGATCTAATCAATTTAGCAAAGATCAAATTCAACGACAACTTGATTTTTAATTTAGCAAATAAACAGAAAACAATTTGGTCCTTAATTAACTCGGACATTAATACGAAAACTAAATCTTCACAGATTGATTGTTTTACAATTAACGGCAACAAAATTATTGATAAAGTGGTCATATCTAATGAATTTAATCACTTTTTTGCCACCGAAGCGTCTAAATTAACAAGCGCAATCATTTCGATCAGCATTAGTTCGGCTAAATCTCTATCTGCACGAAATAATTCTACATTCGTTCTTTATTCTGTAAATTTAGAAGAACTAAAGCAATCCTTTTTATAGATAAAAGTTCAGCGTGTCCGGATCAGATACCTAGTCTTATTCTTAAAGAATTCTATCCCTTTTTCGTAGATAATTTTATGTTATGTTTAAATAAATGCTTCGCTAAAGGAATATTTCCAGTCCACCTCAAACATTCAACAAATTTTCCACTTCAAAAGAAAAATAATAAAGACGATATAAATAATTACCTTATACGATATAAATATTTTCCTTTTGAACACTTTCGATAAAATAATTGAAAAAATCTTGCATACTTGCATACATATTTTCTCAATAAATATAATATTTTGTTCAAGAATCAGCATGGTTTCCAGAAGAACCATTCTACTTCCCACTCAATTAATAATTCAGTTCATAACATCATTAAGTCCTTCGAAGAAATCACAATATTTTGCGATCTGTCTGAACTTTTAATAGTATTTCTCGTCAAAGACTTCTTGACAAATTAGAAAATTATAGTATTCGCGGATTTTCGCTTAAACTATTTGAATCTTACCTGTCTGATCGAACACAAAGCGTTTACTTAAATAATGATCACGAGCAAATAATTTAGAATAAACTGACAAGTACATTGGGTGCGCTCCAAAGATTAATTTTTATTTAGTCCTAAATTATGATAAGACTTAAATCATATCTTTTTGTACAAAAAATCGTTTATTCAATAATATTACTTCTTTAACCATCAATAATTCAGCTTATAATTTTTTGCAAGTATAAAAGTTTCTTGGTATTCATATTATTAATAATTTAAAGTGGTCTGATCATATCTCTATCTCACTATCACCAACGTTATCTAGAACATGTTTCATGTTGCGCAACCTAAAACCCAAACCCGGTTTAAATTGCTTACTTTCAGTTTGTTATAGCAACTTGTATTCTCACGTTTCATACGGCATCCAATTCTGGGGTTTTTCATCCGAACTAATTAAAATATTTAAGCTTCAGAAAAGAGATATTCGAATAATTTTTTCCTTGCCTAGTAAAGCCTCCTGCAGGGCCATATTTAAAAAAAAAACACAATATTCTAACTGTCCCATGCATTTTTCTGCTGGTAGCATTATCTTTCATCAAAAACAATTCGAAACTTTTTGATATGGCTTCGACCTCTTCATGGGGGGTAAACATAGAACAAATAAGCGTTACACGGTTTGAGTGTTTTCAGCGTTCAACAGATGGTGCTAGTGTGCTTTAAGGGGGTCTTCCTATGTGACGGCCTGTTTTTTAGGGATATTTTAGGATTTTTTTCTACGACCAGTAAATATTTAGAGCTTCAAGTTTTTTATCATTTATTAACACATATTTGGACAGTATAAATATAAAATTTCAGCTAAAAATATTCAGTCAAACTAGAATTACAGCGCTCTGAACACCCTCGCCTCGAAAAAAAGAGCTCCCACTTCCTCCACGATTCCGGCTGATCGGCTTATCTAAAAAAAAACGGCGTTTTAATTTGTAGGCTTAAAAGCTCGGAATGACCTATAATCAAATGAATATAAAAAAATTGGATTTTTGACAGACATTTGAAATAAAAGTTGCAAAATAGGCGTTTTTTTTTGTTTTTTGCTAAAATTTTCGATTGATAACAGTTCATTCCATGCGTTTAAATATATTGAGTGTGCCCTGTAAATTTCAAGTGATTCGGTCCAGCCGTTTCTGAGATACAATGAACGAAAGTTTGAAAAACACAGTTTTGAGAAAAACGCGTTTAAAATTTCAAGTCCGTTAAAAACTATTAAAATATCAACTTACTCTCAATCGGCAATGCCTAGTCTATAGAGTATTCTTTCCTCTTCCTTGTGAAACTCTTTTGAAGCAGATAGTTCAGCTCTTGAGTCAATCCTGGCTTGTTTAACGACATCACTTACGCGCCGCTGAGAACGTAAGATTTGCTTTTCATCCCGTTTCTCAACATACGCTTGGGCTTCACGACCAACAGGGCATCCCATAAACGACACAACTTTTAATATTCCTTGAAAACCTTCATTAAAGATAATAACTGCTAAGTAGCTAACAATTTCAACAATTTTGGGACCAAAATGGAGATGTTTAGGAGCGAAAGTCCAAATCAAAGAATTCAAAGATTCGTTATTGTTTTGTATCTCTGCTCCTAAACAAACTTTGTATAAACGCATATATGAATAAAAGGGAGGCCGGGTATGAAGCCGACGGTACACAATAGGCCCGGGCTCTAACTGCCAACTCAGCGCTTTAAACCGCTCTTTCTTTTACCTGCTGTATCTTTAAAACGACTTCGAATTTTCTAAAATCGCTTTACTACCGTATTCTAGACATGTTAAGGGAGCAATTGATGAACTTCCATCACATAGGAAGACCCCCTTAAATTCAGCACACACAGTTTAAAATACAGTCTCTCTAGATATGGTACACGTAAATTACCGATTTTATATATTAATAACAATGACTGGACTTCATCCTTCGATACCCGAAACTGAAGTTTGCGAAGACCTCCTAATGAAAAGAGTGAAAGTCAGACAAGTAATCCAGATCAAACGAAAATTATCGGATGGCAGCCAACATAAGCTGCCCATATACATTGTCTCTCTGGAGGAAGATCAAGACATGTTGGAGCTGAAGCAAATTAATAACATTGGGGGGCACATCTTCTCTTGGGAGACATACAGGTCACAAAATAGGGCTTTACAGTGCCACAACTGTTTAAATTTTGGACACACATCGTACACCTGCAACATGAAGTACAGGTGTATAAAGTGTCTCGAGATGCACGCGCCAGGTGCGTACAAAAAACTACTAACCGAGGCACCGACGTGTGTCAATTGTGAGAAAGAACACCCGCCGAACTATTCTCAGTGCACCGCACTCCTTAACTTTGTAGAGAAGAAGGAAAACGATACTCTCTGAAGAAGAAAAGCATACATGCCAGCTCCAACACCAATGCCACTGACAAGAAGTTTCTCGTCAGCTCTAAATCCAACAAACACCGGCCTGATTATCCTCAACTCCCTGTCCCACGGACATCATACCGACCTCCGCTCCAGTCCACACTATTTTCGGCCCGGCCTTTACCATCACCAAGACTAGCACCGATCCGGGCAACACCATCAACGGTCGAGTTTACAACCAACCAACCAGATCCAGATCTCAACGCTCCGGAATGACTCTTTGCTGCTATGGGCGAGATCAGAAAACTATTTGCGGATTCCCAGGTAAAGCAAATTTTTAGTGAGCTATACAAACTGACAAAAACACTAAACACAAACATGACTTATAACGACAAATACACAACAATTTTGAACTTTCTTATATCATCACCATAAACCAATCACAACTTACAAATAATGCATTTCAATTCAAATGGACTTAAAAACAACGTTGACGAACTGAGACAGACGATAACAAAATACGATCTGGACATAGTACTACGAAACACATTTAAAACCCACAGACAGACTCTATATCAACAATTACAAAGTTTACAGAAACGACAGACAGACGGACGCACGCGGATGGGGCGGCACTGCGGTTTTGATCAAGTCTAACATCGGACTCGAGCAAGTGCCAAACCTGATAGCGGGTGGTTCTGAAATAACAGCTACTAATGTATACAAGAGAGGTCAAAAAGAAACCATAATATCGATTTACATCCCGGCAAGCGGACTAGAACATACGGACTTACAAAGACTACTGGACTCGAAGAGATTTGTACTTATGGCAGGAGACTTTAACGCACAACATACATCTTGGAACTGTAACTTTAACAATGCGAACGGAAGCAGACTTTACGAATACCTGCCCGAACACAACACCACAGACGCGCAACTACACTATCCTGACACGCCGACCAGATACGCCACCGTACAGACTCACCATCACAGTACGATCGATTTGGCATTGACAAAAAATCTATACGTAAGATCCGAACTCATAACAACAACACTTTTTAACTCCGAACAGACTAGACGTCGACCAGACTTCCAAACGCAAATTTTTAGATTACTCCAGAGCCAACTGGCCATTTTTTAGAGACATCATCACAGACAACACACGACACACAATGCCAATCGATACCAACACTGACATTGAGGAGGCAGTAACACACTTTACACTGACAATCACAGACGCCGTACAATAGACTATGCCGACACCAGACTCAAGAACAACACCACCCAACGACTTGCCAGAACATATTTTATTGAAAATAAAACTTAAAAATCATACAAAGAAACTGTGGCAACGTACCGGTGACAGACTACTCAAGGAACATGTTAACAGACTGACAAAAATTTATTTCCAATGAAATACGAGACCACCGAAACAACACTTGGACCAAAAGACTCAAGAACATAAATACTGACCCACACAAAATTTGGCAAGCAGCATAAAGACTGACGCGGAAACCAACATCCATACCTCCACTCAAATTAACTGACATCAATTACACAACAACACCAGCAGACAAAGCAAAAATATTGGCAAAAAACTTTGAAAACAAAATGCCAATATGTCAAACGCAGACCTGAAACAAGACGTACACGAGACAATTCAAGACATCACTGTCCTCCACAGAAACAAAGACTTCGAATAGACCCTGCCACATTTTCCGAAATAAAGACAATAGTTAAAAAATTACCGAACAGGAAAGCACCAGGACCGGACGGACTACAAAACATAATACTTAAACAACTGCTGACGAAAGCCTACATTTTACTTACCCGCATAACAAATAGACTAATGACAAAAGGCTGCGTTTCCGTTTCTTGAAATACCTCCACCATATTTCCAATAGTGAAGTCAAGGAAACAGCCAGACATACCACAGAACTACAGACCGATCAGCCTCCTCAACACAATGGGTAAGGTAGCCGAAAAGGTACTACTCAAGAGACTGAACAAACACATAAGACACAACAAAATCATACCTGAAACACAATACGGTTTTAAAGAACGACACTCCACACTACACCCACTGACAAAACTCATAGAAAATACAGTTCTCAATTTTAACAAACGAAACCATACCGGATTGGTGTTACTCGACGTTGAGAAGGCGTTTGACACCATCTGGATGGATGGACTTATACATAAACTTATCCAACTCAACTTTCCACCATAAATTACAAGAACATTACACGTATACCTTCAGGACCATAACTTTACCGTACAAGTAGACAACGGATTTTCGACGGTTAAACAAGTGACGGCGGGAGTACCGCAGATGTCAATCCTGGGACCGTCACTGTTTAACGTCTACATTCACGACATAGCCACTGACGCCGACACAACTTTACTGACATTTGCTGACGACACTACCATATACAAATCATCACGATCACCGACGCTACTGACTACAAAGATACAGACACACATAGACAAGCTGAGTCTAGAGGCAAAGATATAGACACACATAGACTGGTCTCGTCAGAGGTAACTGTAACTGGAGGGTGATGGATATGTACACAGCCAGCGACCACAATGCAATACTTTGGGAAATATCGTCCAAACAGAATCTTGAAAGACCTATCAAGCAAGTTACCTGCGCTGGTTAGAAAACTAAATCTTTTGACCAAGATGCATTGCTAGTACCCCTTGATGTTAACCCGATCAACACTGGATGCACGGAAGAAAGGACCAAAACCCTGATGAGAAGAATGACCCAGGCTTGTGATGCCAGTATGCCCCGAAAGGGTGGCATAAATTTAAGTCCTGCCGTCTATTGGTGGAATGATAACATCATTGTCCTTCGTAAAGAATGCCAAAAAAAAAGAATAGCACAGCGTGGCTAGAGTACAAAAAATCCCGTCAAAAATTGAATAGGGCCATCAAAGAAAGTAAACAAAGATGCTGGAAAGATCTAATTAGTGAGGTGGACAAAGACGTTTGGGGTAGGCCTTACAAGGTGGTCATGACACTGCTGAAAAAGCAACAAGTACAATCGCCTACGTGTCCTCATTTTCTTCGGAAAGTTGTAACTGCGCTGTTTCCACAGCAGCGCAGTTTTAGCTACCAGTTGGCATCAAGTAAACTGAATGGCATCCCACTAGTTACTGAAGATGAGTTAATGGAGGCATGTAACCGTATAGGAAATAATGAAGCGCCAGGATTAGATTGTATTCCTAACATTGCACTGAAAACCATTATTAAGGCAGCGCCGTAGTTATTTCTAGACGTTTACAACACATGCGGAGGTTTTAGTCGGTAGTAACACTGTTGAGCCGGACATATCCAGACAATTCTGCGTCTGTTGAATACGTAAAAGTATTTCCTACGCTATACAAAAAAAAACATAGACAAGCTGACCGAATATACTGACAAATGGCAAATCAGGATCAATCCGCAAATGACGAAGGCAATTTTATTTACAAAGAGCCGAAATGCCACGACTAGACTGACTGACTTGGGCAAAATTAAAGTATTGGACTATGAAGTTGAGTGGTCCAAAGATATCAAATATCTTGGTGTGACCCTGGATCACAGACTCAGCTTTACAAAACATAATAATACAAAAATTGGATAGGCTTACGGGATGTTAAATCTACTGAGACCTCTATTGAACCACAGCAGCGCGCTAAGCGTGAAGAACAAGCGGACTTTTTAATTGACACTAATAAGACCGCTACTGACGTACGCTGCTCCAGCATGGAATGCGACGACTAAGACAAACTCACGGAAACTACAAACATTACAAAATAAGACACTACGACTAGTACTTAACAAAATAAGGGACCCACTGACTAGACATTACTACTCTTCAAAATACATCCACAAACAGACTGACGTACCGACAATACTCGACTATATAAGAATGTTCACTGAAAATTTTTATCTTAAATGTGGGGATAATCCTAATATTAACATCGCGGCTCTCGGCCAATGCACTAGAGACGTGATTTGGTATGGCAATCACGCCATGCCAAACTATATACTGTTCGACCCATAGTGGCAAATGATACTTGGATGAGAATAAATCTTTTATTTTGTTTTTCTTTTTATTTGTATAATTAACTATTTTTATAAATATTGCTTTGTGTTTTTTTTTGGAGAAAAAGTTTTGTTTCCTCTTTTTTGCCACACGATTTATCACACATCTCGCTGTATTCACAATATTCACTGTATATATTAAGATCAATTATGTAATATAAAGTACCCAAGGGTAGAAAAATATGTGTTAAATAACAATGCATATGTATGATCAACTATTGTAATGAATACTTTTTGTCTGTCTGTCTGTCTGTCTGTTTTATATATCAAACTATATAGTTTTTGAATAAAAAAAATGTTTAATTTTTTCTCATCATAGATTTCTTACAACATATTTGCGATTTTTTTGAAAATACATTTGATACGCGTATATTTTGTTCTAATTTCATTTAGTCAAATTAATCAGGAGTATCTTTTCTATATTATATATTCAAATAAATTTTATCTAGAATTGAACCGAATGGTAAATTAACGTGCTACAGTTGGTGGCGACATCTATTGAATGCTGAAAGAATTATAATTGATATAACATCAAAGCGGCCGTGTTTGCCATCTATTTATACTTATTTATCTATGGTCCTCCTCAAACTACAACACTAGACATAAACTTATTAAGGCGCGCACATATAAATTAGCCAACTCTTTCAATACGATCGACGGTTTAGGTATTCAGCTTATGGATAATCTTCCACTCAATATCCGAAACTTAGACAGCAAAAATTTCATGCTTCCTCAGTTAAACTTTTTAAAGAATTAGCTTTCTATGACATTACTGAATTTTCTCAATTTGATTTCAATAACTATTTTTTTGCATAATCCTTATCATTTATCTATGTAGTTTGACCATTTGATCGCCGGTACAACCATGTTTTTCATTGCTATTTTATTAATTTGAATTTTTACGGTTATAAATGAGTATCACTTTCAATCTTGTGCAAGAATTTTGAGTTTGACTGGTGGCCAAATAGACTTTAATATGATGAACTTGATGATGAACATTGTATTTAATGTTCGAATGCTTTTTTCAGCTCTTTTTTTTTCAGAAGCGAAATTCGTGCAGCTACTATGATTATTATAAAATTACTATTTTTTTAATATTAATTATGAATAAGCTTGACATGAGCTTGAAATAATATCTATTATTATTGATTACGGCTTGCTTATGAATAAATAAATAAATAAATATAGTAATGATCCAAAAATCAAAAATGAAAATTGTTGCATTTCTCGACGTTTTGAAGATTTCTGAACATTTTGGCATATCTCAGAAAAAAGAATGTGTGTGTATATATGTAGGGATACAATATTTCGTTCGCGTTTTTGGGCGCACGGATCAACCGATTTGAATGGTTCAAAAAACATTCGATTTCTATTGATAGGTAGATGTGCTGATTAGTTTTTTGGCAAAGGCACGTCCAGCCGTTACGGAAATACGGAGCAAAGAGTGCAGAAAATAGAAATCGAGTTTTTGAGTGAACGGAGCATCCGATTTGAATGATCTAAAAAACATTCAATTAGTAATGATTGGGAGAAGTGATTATTATTTTTAGGCAATGGCAGACCCAGCAATTTCGAAGATACAGAGCTAAATGTGCAAAAAATGGCAGTTTTTGAGGGATATAAGCGTCCAATTTAAATGATTTAAAGAACTTTCAGCTTGTTTTAACAAAATAACTGATTTCGGAAAAAAATGTATCATTTTTTTATTTTTTTTTTTATATAGTTTTTTTGTATATCGAAAATAATTTATATTTTATTTTTAATTCTGACTAAAGTTCTAATATACTTCAAACAAATAATTTTAACTTTGCAATTCAGTTTATATATTTCTTATAAATATTAGACAATGTTACAATATTTATAACAATCTATTTGAAAACATTCAGTATTCCTCGAGCATTTTGTTACAGTACGGGAAATTCCAGCAATTTGCCTTAAGGCATGATGCCTTGCACCCCACTAGTTTTAATAAAGATCACGCTCGATTGCTCGATACAACTTCGAGATTTGGTCAGAAAAATTAGTTTTTGAAAGAACGATTTATCCGATTAGATTAATTCATTGCTTGAGTAGACGGCGTGCAAAAAATGCAATTGCAGAAAATTTAGTAATCTTGAAAAATTTCAAAAAAAAATCAAAATTTTCAAAAAATTTAAAGTTTCACAAAATTCAAATATTCAAAATGTTTCATCATTTAAAAAAAAACTAAATTTTAAAAAATTTAAAAAATAATATTTTTTATAAAAATTTGAGAATTTATCGAAAATTTAGAAAAAAAAATCGAACCATTTAAAAAAATTTCTAACTCTCAAAATATTTAGAAAATACGTTTTTTTAAATTCCAATAAATTTCAAACTTCTAAAAAAGATTCAAGATTCTGAAAAAAATTCTAAATTATCAAAAGATTCATTTTTTTTTAAATGAACTCCATTTCTTCATAAAATACGCTTGTCGCCCAATTTAGAAAGCACTTATAAGTTTACAGTATGTAATAAAAAATCTATTTGAAATTATTCAAAACAATTATTGATTATTTTCATTCCTCAAATTTCTAATTGCATTACGGGAAGTTCTAGCAATTGGCCTTAGGGCACGATGCCATGCGCCCCACTTTTAAGTTCTTCTTAAAGTTCAATGTCGGAGTTAATCATTAGGCGTTTCAACCAGGCTTGCATCGAACTTACATTCGGCCAAATAACAAATAAATACAGTAAATAAAAGGAGTCCGCCGCTCAGCGAAAGTATTGTGTTTTATCTTTTATGCGATAAAGAACTGGGATGGATCTGCTTATGAAAATCTTTAGTTTATACGATACAATATGAAAAATAAATGAATGATTTTATTATTGTATACATAATAATTTAAACTTTATCAACTTTTGATATTATAAACAAATACGTAAAGAACACTTTTTTTAATATTCAAAGATATATAAGATTATTGTTATAGTTTTATGTTAATTAATATAAATCATTTAACGGCTACATGCTTATAATGTATATTGTATGTATATACAATAAAGTCATTAGTTATATCCAATCAAAGCATTTACTGAATAAAGAGCTATGTTAGGCTCTTTTTCGCAGAAAATATAAACATTGTTTTTAGTTTTAAAAATTAAAAGTTTACTTTCAGAAGCAGATTATATTATCGTAACTTCTGACATGTGGACGTGTTTTAATAATCATAATAATTCTCTAAATCTTCTTCTTAATTTTATTTATTATAATCGGTATTTTGATAATGATACTATTTGTTGCAAGACTAATTTCAACATAATCTAAACAAAATGATTATAATTTGTTTTAGAACACATCCACTGTTTTTTTTATATTATTTCGCGTTTTCTTTAAATAGTTTATACATTTTTAATTTTTTTGGTTATACATACTATAAAAATATGGAATAGTTTATCCAGGTTTAAATGTAATAACGAGAATGTGTCATCAAATTCAATAGAATTAAAAATATTTAAAAGCGAATGATGTAGTAGAAACATGATTTATCAATCATGGATTCTTTAAAAGTCTTCAGAGGAAGATAATACGCTATTTTGACAAGCTTTGCGAATTCATATACAAGATACTGAAAGTTTGTTCAAAGTGAATAAATTTTATCGAGTATTGAACATTGTTATTAAACTGTGGGAGTCGTAATGATTATGACAATATATTAAATTAGAAACTCCCAACATATAAAAAAAATATAAATTTATTAACTATAAAAATATTTTGATATTAAAAATATACATGACATGTTCCATTGTTTTTTACAAATCCAAACCAGCCTGCTTGATATCGCCACACACTCCCTGCCCAGTGTTGATCTCACAGTTTAAAAAGAAAATACAGGGAAACACGTTATAAAAATGTGGTGGGAAAGCAGATTATAGCAGACCAGTGTTGTAATACTGGTCAATTACAAATTTCCATGTTTCGTCAGCAGATCCACCGTATGTGGTGATTCGACCTGCCATCAACTCCATATTCTGCATAAGGTTCTGATTAATGAAAAACATGTGGAAAATTTCCTGTACCTCGATGTCGGTGAACTTCTAAGATTCAGCCTCCATCTAATTGGTATTAGTTATATCAGAATTAGTTAATGTTTAGAATGCATAATTTATGGGTACAGTTTCCATTTCTGCAAGCGTTGCATTCGTATCTGATGAGTTCCGATCGGAGAAAGAAGTTGGCTCTTTATCCAAATCAGGATCATTGGTTTCTTTGACATAAGAGTCCAGAATTGTGAAATCCAATAAATTATGTCAAATTTTGTTTTGACTCGTCGTTGTCACCGAAAATGGGAGGTAGCATTATAAGACGATTTGTTGAGTTAACAGAGAAAGAGAGGTTAAATTGCCTTCCAATGAAAAATTCAGGCTCCAAATTATTTTTTTTGTCAGCAATAAGCACTGAGGTCTGGGTATACCAAATGAGTAACCTCGGAAGTCTGATCCAGATAGTAAGTGCGTTAACTATGATGGATTGGACTGGACGTACCTTATAGGTCGTCTCTGAAGACCAGTGATTATGGTGCTGCGTCAAAATCATTTTTTCTTAAAACTTCGAAAAATAAAACTCCTTTTTTTTTCTTCATCTATCACGTCGGGGTCACCAATGTGAGAGTAGTAATGATTATGACAATATATTAAATTAGAAACTCCCAACATATAAAAAAAATATAAATTTATTAACTATAAAAATATTTCGATATTAAAAATATACATGACATGTCCCATTGTTTTTTACAAATCCAAACCAGCCTGCTTGATATCGCCACAAAACAAATTAAAACCCGTTTCTTCCGATGAAATAATATGTTTCAAATTTCAATATTATGCTACAATAGAAGTTGTCAATAATAATGAAATTTGTTTAGATAAAAAAAAATCAGAAATTCAAATATGTCTTTTTATCTAAGCAAATTTTAGAACTATTATTTAATAGATCAGAATCATTTGTCAGGAAAATTTAGTTTTCAATCAACTTCTAAAGGCGGAATAGGAAATTCTTCGGAATAGACACTTTTACGCAACTGAAAGCTGTAAAAAAAGATTTTATTTCCTGAATAGCTTATTGAAGTTAACATTTCTTTTATTTCATTTTGGATACATGTAGGGTCCACGCCATTGTTTCTTCAAGGAAAAGCTGGATGACGAATGTCTTCATCTTTATCAAAAAATTGTCCTAAAAGTATTGAAACAGCTTGGATTGTCGAGAAAACGAATACTTTTTAATAATGTTTTCAATCAATGGTGTCGATTAAAACATGAATTTTTCTAAAGATCGATCGTTACTACTGTTCACTATTTGACCATCCGGTTCGAATGGACCAAAAATATGTGTGACAAAATAGATTGCAAAAATGTATATTTAGATAGTGGCTATATCAGACCAATTAAAAGAGAATATTAAATGTTTAATTATTGTATATTTGAATAAAATATTAAGACCTATAGATGATATGTTAGATGTTATTGCTTTGAATGTTGATTTAAGACTGATGTTAGTCAGATGAAATTTGAGTTATTACTAAATTATAAAGATTTTACAATTTTATATGATTTTTCTAATTGGTTTGTTTATCTGGGTTCAAGCGACAATCCATTACATGTTTGATCAATCAGTTATTAACCGGTGATTCGGTATGTGGAATTCAATCGGGAACAATTGATTTATGGGGACCAGATGGCGCACTCAATATATCATGATTCTCAATACTACAAGATGGCGCCTGTAATACACCGCGCAAGAGCGAGACGCCCTACCGGCCAGTGAACTAGTGGGGATTACTGACCACGGTATAAAACGGGCGAACCTACTGTAATCGCTCTATTTACCGCATTTGCTGCAGTTCGGAACGGACCAGCCTCTAGGACCCGGAAAAAGATTATGTTGGTACCATAATCAATTCGGCAGAAAAGCAAGAAAATGTCAGGCACCTTGTTTCTGGAATATGTACCGTAAAGCATCTAATACAAAAAACGATGAAAAAGATCAGTAAAGGCGACGGCTGATCACAAAACCTCTAAAGGTCGCCTATTTGTTTTTGGCAAGAATAATAATATTAAGTTTCTAATCGATACAGGTTCAGATGTCTCCTGCTATCCTCGGAGGGCCATCCGCAGGTGTATCAAAACAGATTACGATTTGCAAGCAGTCAATGGTACACAGATTAAAACATACTGCCAAAAACACCTTCGCCTTAATCTGGGGTTAAGAAGAGAGTTTATCTGGTAATATATTGTAGCAGACGTGGACTCACCAATCATAGGCTTCGACTTCTTAGCCTTTTTCGGATAACTGCCAGATTGCCGAAACAAAAGGATTGTGGATGGGACCACAGGCTTGTGTACAACCGGAATAACTCTTAAAACACCACAACAGAGCATAAAAACTCTTAAAAATAAAAAGTCAGAAATACATAACATATTGGCGGAGTTTCCAAATATAATCAAACCGTCTGGAATACCGCGCAAAAAAAGCACAAAACAACGCATTCAATAATCACAACACCAGGCTCACCAGTGTCCTGTCGTCCACAACGTCTTGCGCCTGATCGTTACAAGATCGCTAAGGCTGAATTCGAACTAATGCTCCATGAAGGAACAGCCCGGCGTCCAAAGAGTTCATGGTTTTCGCCCTTAAACCTAGTCGAAAAGAAGGATGGAGGTTGGCGGCCTTGTGGCGACTGCCGCGCACTTAACGCACGAACTGTACCAGACAAGTATGTAGTTCTTTTCAGTAATAGATTTGGTCAAAGCGTATAGGCAAATACCGGTCGAAGAACGAGATATTCCAAAAACAGCAATATCGACACCCTTTGGTTTATACAAATTTCCATTCATGTCCTTCGGTTTGAGGAATGCTGGACAAACTTTTCAACGTTTCATTGACCGCATTAGATTTTTGTTTTGGTTATATTGACGACATTTTGGTTCTTTCAAACAATGAACAAGAACATCGCAAGCATTTACGTGTAATATTCGAATGTCTAGCTAGTAATGGAATATTAATTAATGAAACAAAAAGCACTTTTTTTGCTCCAAAAATCTATTTTCTAGGTTATGAAATTTCCGCGAGAGGCACCAAACCACCATCTGGACGTATAGAAAATCTAAAGAATTTTCCTCGCCCAGACAACGCAAAATCACTTCGACGATTTTTGGGAATGATGAATTTTTATTGTCGTTTCATTCCGAATGCAGCATCACATCAAACAGCACTTCACGATGCGTTAGCAAGTATTAGAGGCAATCAAACAATCACGTGGACTCCGCAGCTAGACCTGGCATTTCAATGCTGCAAAGAAAGTTTGAGTAAAATTACATTGCTACATCACCCAATTCACGGCGCTTTATTGGGACTTTTCACAGATGCCTCTCAAACAGCTGTAGGAGCTTGCCTTCAACAACTGGTAAACAACAAGTGGAAACCACTAGCATTTTTCTCACGCAAAATGAATTTGCGACAGAGTTCATAGCCAGCTTATCACCGTGAGTTACTAGCAGTCTATTTAGCCGTACAACATTTTAAACAATTTTTGGAGGCCCATCACTGCACAGTATTTACCGACCATAAACCGTTGATATTTGCGTTTCTACAGCGTCGCGAGAAGCTACCACCAGTCCAACTAGATCAGCTAAATTTTATTTCTCAATTTACGACAGATTTTAGGCATATTCCAGGTCTCGAAAACATCACTGCCGAAATATTGTCTTGTATCAATCTGGTATCAACAAAAGAACAAATCAACCAGGAGATCATTGCAGAATATCAGCGTGATGATCCAAAACTAAAACAACTAATCGCTGATAATAGCGCACTTAGCCTTCAACAAGTGCCTATCCCCGGTTCCGAGATCATAACTGCGACATAACAAAATCGACTCAGCGCCTATATGTACCTGGTTCACTACGACAACGAGTATTCGACATTTTACATCAGTTGAGCCGTCCTGGTATCAGAGCAACGGCGAATCTGGTTAGTTCCCGTTATGTTTGGCCGTCTATTCAAAAGGATTGTCGCACTTGGGCACGTAGCTGTGAACAATGTCAACGTGCTAAAATATCCCGTCATGTACACTCGCCACATGGATCAATCCCATTACCGACAGGAAGATTCACCCATATACACGTTGACATTATTGGACCACTTCCATTAGTCAACTCATATAAATATTGTTTAACGATCATTGATCGGTTCACTAGATGGCCTGAGGTGTGGCCATTAAAAAGCATCTTGGCAGAAGAAGTTGCTCAAGGCTTATTATCGTGCTGCATCTCCAGGATTGGAGTACAAACAAAAATTACTACCGATCAAGGAAGACAATTCGAATCATCACTGTTCCGAGCATTAAACAATACAACTGGTACAACACGTTTTCGAACATACAGTTATCATCCATGTTCAAACGGTCCTATAGAAAGGTTTCACAGACAATTAAAAGCAGCAGTCATGTGCTACGAAGAAACAACATGGCTAAAGGCACTCCTACTAATATTACTTGGCATGCGCTGTGTTTATGAACCAGACATACAAACATCTCTAGCGGAGTTAGTATATTGCGAACCGCTTAGTCTACCATAAGATATGGTAACTACTTGCCAAACAGAAACCTCCACTGAAGACATAACAAATTTTGTTCCTAGAATTCGACAACATATGACAAAATTGAGACCCACTCCAGCATCCGATCCCTCTAACAAAAAAGGTTATAACCACCATATTCCGGACCATACAAAGTCATAGACCGATCGGACAAAACGTTAACAATCCAAAAGGCAACACAAAATATTAAGGTGTCCCTTGATCGCATCAAGCCAGCGTATATGTTACATGCTGAAGGGACAAACGATACAACGTATAGAACCAGATCAGGACGTAAGGTCCGTTTTCGGTTGCCATAACCTCCGGTCTTCGCAGGGGGCTGATGCGGGGACCAGATGGCGCACTCAATATATCATGAACCTCAATACTACAAGGTGGCGCCTGTAATACACCGCGCATAAGTGAGACGCACTACCGGCCAGTGAACTAGTGGGGATTACTGGCCAGGGTACAAAACGGGCGTACCTACTGTAATCGCTCTATTTACCGCATTCGCCGCAGTTCGGAACGGACCAGTCTATAGGACCCGGAAGAAGATTAAATCCAGGTTCAAGACCAAGCAACAATACTAATCATATATACTACTGTATTTACAATATATTTATGATAAATATCTATACAATAAATTTTTGATAAATATACATATACCCACAGATTAAAGATTCTTAGAGAAACGGATTAATGGTATGATGATAGATTTAGGGACAGGACGCATGACAATGACACGGATTATTTAATATTTTTAAATTATATAATAAGAGATGAGGGTTTATTATTGCTATCCTGTATGAAGGTAATAAAAAATAGTAATACTATTTTATTAGACTAGGGTTGAGTAAGGCATTAACATGCCCCCGGACTTGAAAAATTATTAGAAATTAATTTTGAATATTTTTCAACATAACGTAATCCTAGTTTTATATAATTGCTTAAAATAATATTAAAGTTTTACAAGATTATAGATAGCACATGACATGTGATGATAATTTTGATAATATATTGATTAATGATACTGATAATGGTTATGAATAAAATGTTAAATTATTCACGGGCATTTTACTAGATTCTTTAAAATTCTCCAAATGTTTAAAATGATTGTTCACTGACACTTCACTAGAGTCGTTAAAATGTCTAAATGTTTCAAATGATTATTGATAATTTACACTTTACAACACTTAAATTATTTTATTGTTTTAGATAATATTTGGTTGTTTGGTAATACATATTTTTATTATTGTTTGATATTGATTATTTTTGCTGTTTACACGCTTTACTATGTTTTTGTTTAATTTTATTTTTACCACTCGGATGATGCCGTCGTCAATAGGATGTAAATGTATAGTTTTCCCTAATCGTAATGGTTTTAAAATTTTATGGAGTAGTAGTACCATACTAGCGACCTTTGCTATGTTCGATGGATTTTTGTGCCATTCATTGCATAACCGCTTCCGAGGATGTTCCGTAGTCTCTGATGAAATTGATAGCATATTATCTTAGATTTCAATCATGCAAGGATTTAGGATTGATGTTGGTGGTTTGTCAATTAGGAAATGATAGAGGTTTAAAGGAATGTAATTATTTAGATTAGAACTATGTAAAGATAATGACGCTAAATGTTGACGGCATTCGGTAAATTGTTTCAAAGCTGCTAAAAAACATTCCGTGGTGAAATCAGATACTAGTTCAATCGTAGTGTATCATACCTACCAATTTAAACAAGAGAGAACCTACAGAGTAGTTATAAAAAATATTCACCAAACAAACGATATTGACAAAATTAAAACAGTGCCACACCATTACAAAACATTTCAAAACACTTTCAAGAAAGCAATACAAGACCAGGATCAAATTATACTAATGTCTCGAACTACATGAGTTATTCCGAAATTCTAAAAAATCAAAACAACTCGGATACAATGCAACAAAAATAGGATCAACACTACATGAATTTTCAAGTACATTCAAAGATATGTTCAAACAGCTTATGGAACAGAATAATATAATCCTCAACATGCTTACATTACTAGTTAAAAATGATTAACCTGTTACGCATTGCCGAGTAGAATGCCAACGGTATTCTAAACCATCAAAATAAATTAAAAACTTTCCTACATCTACAAATGATCGATATTCTTTTAATAAATGAAACTCTGATTCTTTATGCTTCAGAATTCCTTCTTATAACTTTTATTTCACCAATCATCCAGACCAAACTGCTCACGCTAGTACAGGTATACTGATAAAATCTTCGATCGAGCACTATGAACTACTAAGATTCCAACACAACGAAATACAAGCAACCACTATGGTTGTTATGGGTTTCACACATGCAACTGATTTAACAGTTTCTGCAATTTATTGTCCCCCTAGTTATAATCTTAAATGTGAAGATTATGAAAAAAATTTCAGAATCTTAGGAACAAAATTCATCGTGAGACGAGATTTCAACTCCAAAAACACGCTCTGGTGATCAAGACTAACCACATGAAAAGGTAAAGAACTGGCAGCACTAATACAGAAAAACAATTACTTTTTTATGTCAACTAGAAGTCCTACATACTGGCCTACAGACAAACAAAAAACACCTGACCTTCTAGACCTTTTCATAACGAGTGGTATTTCGCCTAACTACATGATGATTGAAAATAACTTAGATCTCTCCTCGGAAAAAAATAACTTAGATCTCTCCACCAATAATCTTGAGTTCACGTATTTTAAATAAGCAAGTGAATAACAATCTATATAACTGTAAGACGGATTGGGATGCATTTAAACTGAAATTGATTCAAACATAAATCTCAAAATAAAACTAAAAACTGCAGAGGACATTGACAATAGCCTAAACGTGTTCATAACTACATTGCAAGATGCAGTTACAAAAGCTACCCCCACAATCCACGAACAAAATAAAATTAACTATGATATCCCCCTAAAAATAAAACGTCTAATAAAACAAAAACGTAAAGCAAGGAAAAAATGGCAAAACACGCAAGATCCTAAAGATAAAACAATCTTTAATAACCTGACAAATTCCCACAAAAAGAAACTAAAAGATCTAAGGGGCAGTGAGATTACGCACTATATTTGAAACTTAAGCAGATACGACAAAACAATATGGAAACCCACGAAGTCCACTAGACATCAAACATTCGACAATGCATCTATAAGAATGGATAGCGCAAGCAAATGGGCAAAAAGCAACAAAGAGAAAGCGGCATTATTGGCGTACTTTTTAAAAACTTTTTTTTCTTCTGCTGATAATCAAACCGACCAAGAAGCTAACGCCGCACTTATAATAGATAACAAAAGTAAAAGTGCGATAATGAAAACTACTCCCAAGGAAGTTAAAAAAGAGTGCGCGTAAAGATCACAGGCGATTGAAGTAAAACTTATTTGCTACTGTACAAAGTAGCAAATTTAAGTTAAGTAAATATAAATACATCATATAACAATTTTGAATAATGTTTTTTAGTAATATGATAACATTCGTGATGCGCACATTTAGTAGTGTCAACTATTATACACATTTATACATTGATAAATTACAAATTATATATTTATAACAGCATTAAAAATATGTATAATATATAAAAACAATAATGTAATTAAAGTCATACTTCAAATATGACGTTTGTCATTGTAATTAGCATTTAGAAATAAACCTTCATTAGCAAAATGAAGTAATTGCTGATTAATAAATTTTCTAATATTCATTCACAGAGTGGATTATGTTAAACAAATATTGTTTTTGCAACTTCATTAATCATATAATTGTGTTTGAAGTACTTCATGTAATTAAAATTAACATACATTCATTGACTGCTTGTATTTTTTTACTTTTTCGCTGGCGATATAATCTCATTCTTTAAATAGATGTAATATCTGTCTTGCCTAACAAATATTTTCCATTTTAATAACTTCAAAGATTTATAGAAACTACGAGTAATATAGAAAAAATTTCTAATCAACAAACTTACTAATCATTAATGTTATTAATCAATATTTTCAAGGAACAGGGCAAAATATTCTTCTGATTTTTTCATTAAATCAAGCTTTGTACTACGATGTAACTTTAAAATTTTCATATAACAATGCCGATTTTTTTGTCAATATCGGTACGCATACAACGTTGAACCCGGTACGCATACAACGACAGATCTCTATTTACATACGCGACGACTTATCACAAACGACCCGTATAGAAATGAATATCATCGAGAGCGAATGACAAATCATTGGTACTCGACTCTTATCTTATCTTATCTGCCGTAACGCATTTCCCAACCCAAGTGGCGCCTAAAGAAGTTTTACTTCAGAATACATAATTCTTACTAAAAACTAAAAAAGCGCTGGCGTGGATAAAATAAAAGGTAAGATGATCAAACAACTGTCCAGGAAAAGCATAGAGCTCTTGACATACATATTTAATGCAATCCTTAGAACAACATATTGGCCAGAATGCTTTAAAATTTCTGAAATTGTTATGATCCTTTAACCATCATACAGAGCAATCAGCCTAATGCCAATACTTTCAAAAATAATGGAGAAAATAATTCTAAGCAGAATAAACGAAAAGCTTTCAATAATTCCTGACCACCAGTTTGGTTTCAGACCTCAACACTCAACAATCCACCAAGGTCACAGGGTCATAAACAATATACATATGGCTTTGCAGAATGAAAAATATTGCTCTGCCATATTTATTGATATCGGAAAAGCATTCGACAAAGTTTGGCACCACGGTTTGATCTACAAAATAAATCAATGTCTACCACGAGAACTATCATCTTTAGTGGAGTTCTACTTATCGAACAGATATTTCAGAGTCAGAGTGCAGAATGAATCATCTGATATAGAATCAATGAAAACTGGTGTACCTTAGGGTAGTGTACTCGGACCAATCCTGTACGTCATCTACACTAATGACATACCAACTAATCCCAAAATAACCATTGGAACATTCGCAGATGACACCATGGTTTTATCAACACATGAAGAAGTCACAAAGGCCTCTAAGATGTCATATGCGAACAAGATCCTGATATATAAAGCCGTAATTGTACCAATATGGACATACGGTATCGAGATATGGGCATGTGCGAGCACGTCCAATATAAAAACACTTCAAAGAGCACAGTGAAAAATACTACTAGCTATAGTGAACGCGCCCTGGTATGTCTCCAACAAAACAATTCATCGAGACCTAAGCATCAAATATGTACAGGAAGTAATCAAGGGGAGAAGTAGGAAATATCATCAAAGAAGCGCATACCATCCAAACACTCTAATAAAAGACCTGCTAAAACAAGTACCTATGAGAAGATTAAAGAGAAAGTGGCCGCAAGATTTAATAAATTAACAATTAATATATTTATGTAAAGAAATTCTCCAATGGGGGAATTTCTAAAAGCCCTGTACCCGTCAGCAAATAACCTCAGTGAACCCAAGGTTCAGATTGGTTACAGGAAGTAAATAAAAAAAAGAGGTAAATTGCTCCCTGGTAATTTAAAAATGTTTGTTTGATTTGAATTGTCACCGATGCTACTACTTGAACTAGATATTGTTTTAAATTTTTTAATATTTCTTTCTAAAGTTAAGATACATTTACTATAAGTATTATGAAAATCACACATTTCAGTATCTATTAGTTTGTTTGTTTGCTCATCATCATCAATAATGTTTGCCATTTCGATTAGTAAATCCTGAAATGTATTCAAAGAGGGCTTTAACTTTGCTAAAATATATTCAAATTCTGATATATTGTTTCACTACTTGAATTTTCTCCTATTCCTTTACAAAAATTATCAATTTGAGTTAAACGAGATTTCATGAATTTCTTTTTGTTTTTCAAAGATTTTAAAGAATCCATATTAACACAGATCTACTACAATAATTTTAAAAAACGTTAGGTATAGACAATCGGTATAAGGATAGAATGAAAAGAAGCGCTCAAATATGTCTGACCTTTATATTGTCGGCGTCCCGTATCCTCAATTGTTCTTGATGTTAAGCTGATTTTGATTCAGCTGTTGTATTTTCGATGATTTGCTGCAGCTGATAACACTACGCACTTACACTGAGATTAATTTGCTTTTAGATAAATGCTTTTAATTATTACACCTGAAGTGATCAACTTTGTAAAATTTTGATTTTAGATTTATGTTTTTAAATAATATGCGATTGAGTGTACTACGTTAAGAGTTAGATTTTGTTACTACACTGTGCTATAGGTTTTAGATTTTACATATATATTTTTAAATAATATGCGATGCAATGTATTACACTAATTGTAAGAATTATTAGATTTTGGTATTACACTGTGCATTTTAAGTTTTAGGTTTAGTTTTAGCTTTTAGATTTAGATTGTTTCCTTTACTTTCTCTGGTCAGATCCAGTTCGACAGGACCATAAATTATGTTCACTATTTGACTATCCGTTTCAAACGGACTAAAAATATGCTGTAACAAGATAGATTGCAAAAATGTATAGAAGTTAGAGATCCACCGAGATGCTGCCGAACTCTATTAAATACACTTGCACTTTATTTATATTGTCGAAGGACCAGATATATTTAGATGGTGGCTATATCAGATCGATTAAAAGATAATAATAAATGTTTAATTATTGTATATTTGAATGAAATATTAAGACCTATAGATGATATGTTTGATATTATTGCTTCAAATGTTGATTTAAGACTGATGTCAGTTAGATGAAATTTGAGTTATTACTAAATTATAAAGATTTTACAATTTTATATGATTTTTCTAATTGGTTCGTTATTGTGGGTTCAAGCGACATCCCATTACATTTTTGACAGGTGTAAAAAAGGTATTAACCAGTGATTCGGTACGTGGAATTGAATCGGGAACAAGTGATTAAAGATTCTTAGAAAAACGGATTAATGTTATGATGATAGATTTTGGGACAGGATGCATGAAATTATTATTAAATATTATAATTATAAAATGAAAATTATTATTAAATAGTTCTAAATTATATAATAAGAGATGAGGATTTATTATTGCTATCCTGTATGAAGGTAATACAATATAATAATACTATTCTATTAGACCAAGGTTGAGTAAGGTGTTAACAACTACTCAATCAATAAAATTTATTACAGCAAAAAAAATTGTTAATGGAAGATTTTGTAATAATTACATTTAAGAAAGTTGTATGTTTTTTTTAAATTATCATTGACAAATAGGTTTCATTTTAATTTCCATTTATGCTAACGTTGAAAATATTCACCAATATTTCATGTTTGATTTTCAAGAAAAAATAAGTTTTATGTATTTTTTGTAATTGTTATATAATCATTAGTCGAAGTTGGTTTGCTAATTTGTGATAAAATTCATTAAAAATTGTTGTAGCCAGTAGTAAAACAGCGTGTAAATGACTACTTAACGTTTATTAAATAAAACTAAATCAATCAAAAAATTAGTATCACGATAGGGCCCCATTGGAAGATTTTGCCACGAGCCCCGGAGGGTCTAGTTACGCCACTGCCTACGGGTAAAATGTACAGTGGACAAAGTTGACAAAGATATATATATATATATATATATATATATATATATATATATATATATATTAGGGAGGGCCAATTCATTATATAAGTAAAATTAAGTGATATGGGCACATTTTTATATGAAATATATGTGTTATTTAAATGAATTTTGACTGCAAAACCATATATCGCAAATAACTTTTTAGCCAGCGAAATTTTCAATATAAAACTGTTTTTAATAAGTAAATGTATTAATTTAGGCATGTGAATAATTCAAATTGTGAATTTTATTTTTATTAAGATTATGTGCGGGGTTTTCTAAATCGGGTTTAGTTTGTTGTTATTTATTTCCATCAGAGTGCGCTAGTATTTTTTTATTATACAATTAATTCTAGAATGTAATTCTAGAAATTTCAAAAATAATATATTAATGTGACAATTCCGCATAAATGTTCATTCAGTTCGTCACTAGGGCGTCAAGTATCAATGGCAAGTCCTTATTTAAATTCAGGCGCAAGTGCCAGTAATTTGAATCATATGCCCTCGCATGATCAAATTACATTTGGATCAGCAGAAGAATTTACAGGAGTGAATCTTCCGACAATTATGGAAGTTATCAGGTATTATTTTTATTTGGCGGAAAAATCAAAAAAACAAAATAAAATGTTTTCATATAAAATATTTACTCCAAATGTGGTAACGAAATTGATTCAGACGTGGGAAAAAATTGATATTTCAATTATGGAGAAACGAAGTATCGCTAGAAAATTGAACCGATTGATTGATAAATATAAAAGTACAAATAAAAGCAAGTCTACCCAAGCATCATTTCAGGAGTTTGTAGAATCCACGAAAGAATTATTTTATATTGGAAAATGCAAATGCGATTTGCGAAGAATACTGTATTTCTGCGGACAGAACATTTAAAAGCGTTTATGATGGATCAACATAATGAGAGGAAATCTACGATACCAGAATATATTATAAAAATTGAAGATGAAGTATCAGAATCTACAATAACTAGCAATATTACTCCAGGTGAGACATATACTCCAGATGTTGATTTTGATTTCAAAAACAGTTCGGAAAGTTCACAAAATACTTCTCATATAAAACGTGGTCCATATAGTCGAAGACATAAGGCTCCAAGCTATGCCTTATTGTGCGACAGATTTGCAATTTCTGATAGAGTTGGTTCTGGCGTGCTGACGGCAATCCTGCGTGACCTGGGCATAACGGATGATTGGGGCAATCCTGTCATTATGGATAAAAATAAAAGCGTTCGTGAGAGGCAGAAAAATAGGCAAGCTCTACACAAACGATATGATTCTTCTGAATTAATAGCATTTTCATTCGACGGCCGAAAAAATGATTCTATTACCATGGAAAAAATCGATAAGAAGTTTCACCCACGAATGATTAAAGAAGCGCATTTAGTTATTTTAGAGGAACCGAATTGCTAATTGTTGGGTTACACAAAATTGGAAAATGAAGATTTGGAAAGTAAAGTAATCAAATTGAACGAGTTTTTCGCCGATAAAGGAATAGCTCTCGACTCTTTGATAGGCATATGTTGCGATGGTGAACCAGCAAATACAGGCGTAAAAAATGGGATTTTACGTCGATTTGAAATTCAGTTAAACAGGCCACTGCATTGGTTTGTGTGTCTTCTCCACTTTAACGAACTTCCACTTCGCCATTTATTTAACTATTTGGAAAAATCATTGACCACTGGACCACGAACAAAAACTGGAATATTAAGCAAACAAATTGAAACATGCGAAAATATACCGGTGAGTTATAACATATTTACTGTTTTTAATACCCTATGTTCAAATTCAATATAATTTATTTTTTCCTATATACTTCCAGCCGGTAAAAGACTTTGAAACAATCCCACTTGAAAATTTGGCTGATATAAGCTGCTGAATCGACAACTGACTCAAGTTATTTAATAAAAATAGCTAAAGCAGTTGCTTCTGGAGAAGTATCAACAGACTTAGCTACCATGAAACCAGGGCCAATAGCACATTCCCGTTGGCTCACGAAGGCTAGTAGGTTACTTCGGTTATATGTAACTACTAATAAGCCATCCAAAAATTTGAAAATTCTGGCAAACTACGTAATGAAAGTATATATTCCAATGTACTTTAACATTAAATATTACAACTCTGTGGTGTATGGTAGTATATTATTTTATAAATTTATTAGCTGGACGCAATATTTAGACTCGAATTTAAGACAAATTGTGAACAATGTTGCTAAAGAAAACGCATACTATGCTCACTCGAAAAATATTTTATTAGCAATGTTGTTTGATAATAAAAAGGAAATACGAGATTCAGCTATAAGAAAAATCTTATATTACCGTAATAATGTGGAAGACCTGACGCAATTGAGAGATTACAAAATACCCGAAATAAATTTTGAATGCACCGACTATACTAATATGATAGATATGGATGATTATTCAAATATATCCGAACCAGCCTTTACGCTAAATATTCCTCATGAACAATTAGTGTCCATGGAGTGGCCTTAAAATTCCGGTCCACATTCAGGGAACTGAGAGACATGTTCAATTACTGGCTAATGTATCAAAACGCGTATTGGAGCAAAATCGCGAAGGTGTTATGACAGCGACACTACTATCTCGTGAACAGCATCCTCGACTGGAAAGCAAGCAAGATTTCAGATATTAATTTATTTGAATTGTATTAGCTAAATGTAAGAAATTTTATTTTAAATAAAAACATAACTTAAAGAAATAAAAATGTTGTATTTAAACCATGTCGTGTAAATAAATAATAGAATAAATATATGTCATTCCTAAAAACCCAAAAACAATATTTTTCTACAAAAGTAGTTTGACCTGTTTTGATGCAAGATTCTAGGTTAGGCTTACTTGCTAATGTCCCCTAAAAGTTTACTTGATGTAGTCTGAGGTACCCGTAAGTTACTGATTTCAAAAAGCCGGAAAATGTTTTAAACCTGTTTCGTTGCAAGATTCTAGGTTAGGCTTACTCGCTAATGTCCCCTAAAAGTTTACTTGATGTAGTCTGAGGTATCCGTAAGTTACTGATTTCAAAAAGCCGGAAAATGTTTTTAACCTGTTTCGATGCAAGATTCTAGGTTAGGCTTACTCGCTAATGTCCCCTAAAAGTTTACTTGATGTAGTCTAAGGTATCCGTAAGTTACTGATTTCAAAAAGTCGGAAAATGTTTTTAACCTGTTTCGATGCAAGATTCTAGATTAGGCTTACTCGCTAATGTCGCCTAAAAGTTTACTTGATGTAGTTTGAAAATATATATATACTGAATATTTTGTTAAAAAGGAAATAAATATACTGAATATTTTATTATAAAAGAATCGAAATATTTATAGGTTGGAAGTTACTAATTATTTAGAGTATATTACAAAAATTAAATAAAAATAGCAACTTGCATGTATTTTGCACATTGACAACTTACACGTATTCTGCAAATTGACAACCTGCACGCATTCTGCAAATTGACAACTTGCACGTATTTTACACATTGACAACTTGCACGTACTTTGCTCATTAGCAACTTGTACGCATTTTCAACATTCACATTCACATTGCAACTTATACGTACTTTGCTCATTAGCAACTTGTACGCATTTTCAAGAAACTTAGCAAAAAACATTCTCCCTATTTAGAATTTAATGAATTATGTCATATATTTATATTAAAAAATTATGAAAAATTTCTCTTAAAAACATATATTTCGTAAACTTACAAAATATTTATATTTATTCTCTTGACATTATGGTTATTGAAAGAAATAATGAATATTTCTAGTATTGGAATTTGTCGATAAGTTTTGATTTACGTGCTGACTCACGCACGTTGTACAAAATAGCTAGGTAGATACCGAAGAAGTGTCACATGTACAGCATGTACAAGTTTTCGACTGTCAAGCCTACTGATTGTGGCATGCTGCAATGCGACGGCTTAAGGTTTATGCTCTAATAGCGTGGGGTGACGTCAAGCCAACATGACGAATCCCCAAGCCAAGGGCTGAGTCTCAACGGATCGCAGCGTGGTAACTGCTCTGCCGAGTACAACACCCCGCCAGGTACCTAAGTCGTTTACAAACGATTCCGAGTCTCTTCATCGAACCCATAATCGACCGTTATAGGCAAGACAGATATAACGGACGGATATCGCCCCTGTCCAGTGCCTCATTCGGCTAAAAATGGCTCGTGCGATGAACGGCGTGTGCCGAATACCTAATAAATCACATTGTATTGAGCCTTTCGACTCACGAGACTCTTAGAGATATCGTTGCTTACTTTGTCTAGAAAGGATACGGCCTTAGAGGCGTTTAGGCATAATCCCACGGATGGTAGCTTCGCACCACCGGCCGCTCGACCGAGTGCGTGAACCAAATGTCCGAACCTGCGGTTCCTCTCGTACTGAGGAGGATTACTATTGCAACGACGATTCATCAGTAGGGTAAAACTAACCTGTCTCACGACGGTCTAAACCCAGCTCACGTTCCCTATTTGTGGGTGAACAATCCAACGCTTGGCGAATTCTGCTTCATGGATCTATAGGCCATGCTTTCGTAGTCCCTGTGCACACTGAACAACGGGATCAAGCCAGCATTTGCCCTTTTGCTCTACGCGAGGTTTCTGTCCTCGCTGAGCTGGCCTTAGGACACCTGCGATATTATTTGACAGATGTACCGCCCCAGTCAAACTCCCCGCCTAGCAGTTTCCTCGAATCGGATCACGCTAGAGTATTGTTGGCGATCGGCGCAATGGCTCACACCACTCTTATGCGCTTGGCTCTAGAAAACCATGACAGTCGGAACGCAAGTTTTCGACGCACGCTTTCCGCCCAATCGAGTAAGTAAAGAAACGATGAAAGTAGTGGTATTTCACCGCCGATATTACTATCTCCCACTTATGCTACACCTTACATGTCTCCTCACAATGCCAGACTAGAGTCAAGCTAAACAGGGTCTTCTTTCCCCGCTAATTTTTTCAAGCCCGTTCCCTTGGCAGTGGTTTCGCTAGAAAGTAGATAGGGACATTTCATTCATTATTTATTCTTATTCCATATAGCTCGAGCTTTCACTCATTGCTATGTAGCGTCTACTTAATAATTGTTTATTTCTCAAATTAAAATATTATATTTGTGGGTGTTGTGCAGGACCTTTGGCCGTCAGTGGGCTGACGTTTACATCCCTAACCACGTGGAGGCGGTCCTGCATTTCTAGCTTTAGTTTGGATTATAGGTTTTAGCTTTGGTTTTGCACTTCATTTCTGGTTTTAATGGCTCGTGCTGCAAAAGCAACAAGCCCCAGGTAATTGCCTTTGGTTTCCAGGTACACATCAAGGTTTGTGTTCCCTGCTATTTCAAAGAGGCTTTGCCTTCTTAATTCATCATATCTGTCGCACATGACCAGCATGTGCGTGCTTGTCTCGATTTCTCCACAGAAGGGACATTTGTCGTCTTCTGTGGCGCCCCTTGTGTAAAGTGTGTGCCTAAACGGACCGTATCCGGTCAGAATATACACGCACTCTCTACTGGGTTTAAACCACTTGTTCCTTGTAGCGTATGTAATATCGCCAATGAAACCGTAGGTTATCCTACCCGTATTTGCCAATTCCCATCTTTTCTGCCATTCCAGCTTTATTACTTCATTTATCATTTTTACCTCTAGATTGGAGATTTTCCTGCTTGGGTTCGCTATTGGATTGAAATTATAATTGTTCCAGCTAATTTTCTCATTTCTTTTTACAAGGTTTATGATGCTTTGTTGTGTAATCTCTAGGTCTAGTGGCATTTTGCCACTTATTGTTTGTAATGCATTTGTTGCGGTGGTACGGCACGCCTTGGTGAGTGTCAGCAGAATTTTTCTTTGCGCGGCGTTCAAGTTTCTAAGGTTGTGCGTGTGGGACGACTTCTCGAACCACGCAGCAGCGCTGTATGTTGCTATAGGTATTATCACTGCTTTGTACAAAGTGTCAAGGGTGCCTCTTTTAAGGCCCCATTCCTCCTTTGCAACCCTCCTGATTTTCAAGATGAAGCTGACTAGCTTCTCCCTCAGAAACTTAGTGTGCGCTACAAAGTTTAGCCTGTTATCTATAGTAATTCCCAAGTTTCGCACTTCTTTTGTATATTTCAGGCTATTGTTGTCAACTTTAATGATCGGTTGCCTGCCTTCATTAAATTTGCCCTTCATCATCATTGCGACAGTTTTTCCACTGCTGACTCTCACTTTATGCGTCACGCACCAGTCCTCAACGCATTTAAGAGCCATAGTACCAGTTCTCTCCAGATCATTTCTGGAGTTTCCTTTAATTATTAACGCCAAGTCATCTGCGTATGCAATGGGTTCCACATTTTCTCCTAGCTGAACTAGGCCGTCTAGAAGAACGTCCATGCAGAAGTTCCATGCAACAGGACCAATTATTGATCCTTGTGGACATCCCTTTTGCATGCTTCTTCCAACCTTCTTTGTGTTGCCTCTTACATAGGCGCTTCGCCTTTTAAAGTAGTCCTTGACTGTATTTACCATATGGCTGCTGCAGTTTGCCTGCGTCAGCCTATGTGTGATGGCGGGCCACCACAGGTTATCGAAGGCACCTTCAATATCCACAAATATAGCAAGTACATACTTCATATTCGTTGCCATGCATTTTCTAAAGGTTAGCAGTGCGTTCTCCGTGGGGACGCCTGCCTTAAAGCCAAATTGTCGTGCATTGCACATGTTCATTTCTGTATAATTTGTCTTAATTCGCTCTACGAGTATTTTCTCGTAGATCTTTCCCATCACTGGCAGAAGGGCGATTGGACGGTATGATTTGGCAAGCCTTCTGTTTTCACTCCCTCGTTTGGGAATTAGACATAGATTTGCCTGTTTCCAATCGGTAGGAAAACTGCCATCTTGGAAGCATTTATTTAGTGTACTAAGGATTGCTTGTTTGTTATGACTCCATAATTTTTTAATTATTTCGCCAGTGAAGCCGTCTTCTCCTGGGACTTTTTTATCTTTTAGTTTTAGTAATGCCCGTTTTACATCGACAGAGTCGATGATTGGTTCGAGGTTCTGGTTTCGATATTGGCGTATATTTTCTCTAATTTTAATGTGATCAGCGTTCTCTTTCTGATCATCTGTAGGCAGGCACTTTTTAAGAAGGACGTTTACAGTTTCTCCCCATGTTTCACTGAAGTTCCCGGAAGGGAGTTCTAGTGAGCATAGAGAAACCTTCTTGTTTATTTCATCGCATACAATTTTGTATACAGGGATACAGGGATCTTTGTTACCAACGCTTGTCACAAAGTCTCTCCATGAGGTTGTTTTACGTTCTCTAATTTCTCTGACATAGTTATTTCTTGCCCTTTTGTATGCCTGCATTTTGATTGGTATGTCATCAAGACATAGTCTCTTGGCCCGCATGAGACACTTTTTGGTTCTATTAGTTTCCCGCCATAGACAAGTCAGCTCCTCCGACCACCATGGCATGACCTTACTTCCGGCATTCCTTTCGGGCATGGATTTGTCACAGATTGCTTTTAGCTTTCTGTTAAATATCTTAATAGCCCTATTTGGGTCTAACCTCTGCAGAGACTCCAGACTTTGTTGGTCGAATTCCCTCTCCACCAGTTCCCCAAACCTGTCCCACTTAGCCTTTCTTGTGTTATAGCCTGTTTGGTTCTTTATTTGCCTTGTGACTGATGCTTCAAGCACTACTTTAAATGTTAAAAGGCTGTGATCACTGGTCGTCGCTATATCACTCACATTCCAGTTGATCACTTTTGATGACATATTCGGGGTTGTAAGTGTTACGTCTATATTTGTGTCCCCAGCTTCACTTTGGTATGTGTAGTTGTGACTAGGCTCATTCAAAACAACTAGGTTGTTGGAGGCGATCCACTCCTCTAGTTCCTTACCTCTGCTATCCAGAGTTTTCGAAAACCACAGACCAGATTTTGCATTTGCGTCTGTCGTGACTATGATGCGGCGGCCGGCCAGGTTCCTGAGGATTCTGTCCAGCTTTCGCAGGAAGATACTTATGTTGATAGAGAACTGCACGTAGCAGTTTACGAGATACAAGCTTTCTTTACAAGTGCATATCTCTACGCACATTATATGATCACATTCCAGCTCTGACCTTTGAAAGATATCATATTCTCCGTCTCTTACTACGATTGCAACCCAAGGATTGGTCGTTTCCGGTTGTAGTACTCTCAGTCCTGCTGAGGTGTACCCTTTTATCATGCCCCTTATTGAGTAAGGTTCTTGAATACAAAGTATGTCAAGTCCTAGGTTGGCTGCTGCGGATTTAGACCTTTGTGCGTTAACTTGGGCTGCTTTTAGTCCCATGAAATTTTATTTTTGTAAATTTGAGGCTGTTTCTCGTACTCAGGACATAACTTCCAAGTCACCTTGTGGCCTGTCTCCTTGCGTTTATTTCTTACGCAGTTTACGCATTTTGCATCTTGGTCTTTGGAGCAGTCATTTGTGGTGTATTCACTGCTGCCACAATTCTCACATACAGGTTTCTCGATTCTGCATACTCTCGCTATGTGTCCATATGAATGGCACTTATAGCAACGAGGAATTTTTACATACTCGCTGAGCCTGTATGTACGCCAGTCCATGTAGACTCTGCCCTCGTTGAGTAGTCTACTGGCGTGCTTTTCGGGTAATTGGATTACCCAGTTGTTTTTGCCAAATTTTGTTTTGAATTTAGTTACTACTTTGCACTCCTTCCTTAGAAGATCTGCCTCTGCTTCTTCTAAGTGTTCGAAGGTTTTCAGAATTAGACAATCCAGGAAGTTTTCTTCCTGGCAGTCTTCTTCTACATCATACATAATTATTTGTGGTTGTAGCTTTTTGGGCTCTTCCACGACTAATTTTTGCGCACTCAGATTTGCTCTCTTAATTATTTCTATATCTCGCTTTGTTTCAACCTCTAAGACAACTCCTTTATTTCGGAGTTGCCGTATGCCTCTGATTTTTATTTGTTTATTAATATCTTTAAGACCAGTTTTTACGTGGTCTTTTATTTCGTCATTCGATCTCCTGTCTGTTTTGTCACATTCAGGCTTAATATATATGAATTCGCTTTTTGGTTTCTGTTGCACTGTTTGCGTTGGGACTTTTGGGTTGGGTGCTCTAGATGCCACATTTGCATATGACATGCATCCCCTTTTTTAGCCACTTTCTCTTTAGGGGTTGTATCCACCTTCTCCAGCACTTTCTCTTGATTTTTGGCTTCTGCCTTTTGGGCAGCGGCCGTTTTGGACAACAAGTTGTCCGTTTTAGTTTTAAGTTTTTGGGTGCTCATTATTGTTCCCACGAGTACAGGAGATTAACAGTCGACCCAGGTAGCGCTCCAAGTGCCTGGGCAAGCCTGTTACTGCCGAGGTGTCGGCTGGTGCCTCGGAGTTGGTCGCTCAGGGCTGTATTTCCTCACAGCCATTCACTCCGTCGGCGCGCACCCTACCTTAGAGTTGAGGGTGTTTTTTTATAGAGGATCCTTCCTCGTGACCCGGACGATTAAGCCAAGGACCCCGTTCTCCAGAGACATGACCTAGAGCTTGCGGTATGTGCCGCTTTTATGTGGGGATCAAAGATGTTCTTGCCCCACAACCTTCCTTCTTTACCCGGGCTTAGGACCGGCAGCAGCGCGCAAGGATACGTCTGCAGGCGGAGTTAGTAGATAGGGACATTCATTCATTATTTGTTCTTATTCCATATAGCTCGAGCTTTCACTCATTGCTATGTAGTGTCTACTTAATAATTGTTTATTTCTCAAATTTAAATATTATATTTGTGGGTATTGTGCAGGACCTTTGGCCGTCAGTGGGCTGACGTTTCCATCCCTAACCACGTGGAGGCGGTCCTGCCTTTCCAGCTTTAGTTTTGATTTAGGTTTTAGCTTTGGTTTTGCACTGCATTTCTGGTTTTAATGGCTTGTGCTGCAAAAGCAACAAGCCCCAGGTAATTGGCTTTTGTTTCCAGGTACACATCAAGGTTTGTGTTCCCTGCTATTTCAAAGAGGCTTTGCCTTCTTAGTTCATCATATCTGTTGCACATGACCAGTATGTGCGCGCTTGTCTCGCTTTCTCCACAGAAGGGACATTTGTCGTCTTCTGTGACGCCCAGTATATAGGGACAGTAGATAGGCCCAGTAGATAGGCCCAGTATATAGGGACATTTCATTCATTCATTATTTATTCTAATTCCATATAGCTCGAGCTTGCACTCATTGCTATGTAGCGTCTACTTAATAATTGTTTATTTCTCAAATTTAATTATTATATTTGTGGGTGTTGTGCAGGACCTTTGGCCGTCAGTGGGCTGACGTTTCCATCCCTAACCACGTGGAGGCGGTCCTGCATTTCTAGCTTTAGTTTGGATTATAGGTTTAAGCTTTGGTTTTGCATTTCATTTCTGGTTTTAATGGCTCGTGCTGCAAAAGCAACAAGCCCTAGGTAATTGGCTTTGATTTCCAGGTACACATCAAGGTTTGTGTTCCCTGCTATTTCAAAGAGGCTTTGCCTTCTTTATTCATCATATCTGTCGCACATGACCAGCATGTGCGTGCTTGTCTCGATTTCTCCACAGAAGGGACATTTGTCGTCTTCTGTGGCGCCCCTTGTGTAAAGTGTGTGCCTAAACGGACCGTATCCGGTCAGAATATACACGCACTCTTTACTGGGTTTAAACCACTTGTTCCTTGTAGCGTATGTAATGTCGCCAATGAAACCGTAGGTTATCCTACCCGTGTTTGCCAATTCCCATCTTTTCTGCCATTCCAGCTTTATTGCTTCATTTATCATTTTAATCTCTAGATTGAGGGTTTCCCTGCTTGGGTTCGCTATTGGATTGAAATTATAATTGTTCCAGCTAATTTTCTCATTTCTTTTTACAAGGTTTATGATGCCTTGTTGTGTAATCTCTAGGTCTAGTGGCATTTTGCCACTTGTTGTTTGTAATGTATTTGTTGCGGTGGTACGGCACGCCTTGGTGAGTGTCAGCAGAATTATTCTTTGCGCGGCGTTCAAGTTTCTAAGGTTGTGCGTGTGGGACGACTTGGCGAACCACGCAGCAGCGCTGTATGTTGCTATAGGTATTATCACAGCTTTGTACAAAGTGTCAAGGGTGCTTCTTTTAAGGCCCCATTCCTCCTTTGCAACCCTCCTGATTTTCAAGATGAAGCTGACTAGCTTCTCCCTCAGAAACTTAGTGTGCGCTACAAAGTTTAGCCTGTTATCTATAGTAATTCCCAAGTATCGCACTTCTTTTGTATATTTCAGGCTATTGTTGTCAACTTTAATGATCGGTTGCCTGCCTTCATTAAATTTGCCCTTCATCATCATTGCGACAGTTTTTCCACTGCTGACTCTCACTTTATGCGTCACGCACCAGTCCTCAACGCATTTAAGAGCCATAGTACCAGTTCTCTCCAGATCATTTCTGGAGTTTCCTTTAATTATTAACGCCAAGTCATCTGCGTATGCAATGGGTTCCACATTTTCTCCTAGCTGAACTAGGCCGTCTAGAAGAACGTCCATGCAGAAGTTCTATGCAACAGGACCAATTATTGATCCTTGTGGACATCCCTTTTGCATGCTTCTTCCAACCTTCTTTGTGTTGCCTCTTACATAGGCGCTTCGCCTTTTAAAGTAGTCCTTGACTGTATTTACCATATGGCTGCTGCAGTTTGCCTGCGTCAGCCTATGTGTGATGGCGGGCCACCACAGGTTATCGAAGGCACCTTCAATATCCACAAATATAGCAAGTACATACTTCATATTCGTTGCCATGCATTTTCTAAAGGTTAGCAGTGCGTTCTCCGTGGGGACGCCTGCCTTAAAGCCAAATTGTCGTGCTGCACATGTTCATTTCTGTATAATTTGTCTTAATTCGCTCTACGAGTATTTTCTCGTAGATCTTTCCCATCACTGGCAGAAGGGCGATTGGACGGTATGATTTGGCAAGCCTTCTGTTTTCACTCCCTCGTTTGGGAATTAGACATAGATTTGCCTGTTTCCAATCGGTAGGAAAACTGCCATCTTGGAAGCATTTATTTAGTGTACTAAGGATTGCTTGTTTGTTATGACTCCATAATTTTTTAATTATTTCGCCAGTGAAGCCGTCTTCTCCTGGGACTTTTTTATCTTTTAGTTTTAGTAATGCCCGTTCTACATCGACAGAGTCGATGATTGGTTCGAGGTTCTGGTTTCGATATTGGCGTATATTTTCTCTAATTTTAATGTGATCAGCGTTTTCTTGCTGATCATCTGTAGGCAGGCACTTTTTAAGAAAGACGTTTACAGTTTCTTCCCATGTTTCACTGAAGTTCCCGGAAGGGAGTTCTAGTGAGCATAGAGAAGCCTTCTTGTTTATTTTATAGCATACAATTTTGTATACTATACTCCAGGGATCTTCGTTACCAACGCTTGTCACAAAGTCTCTCCATGAGGTTGTTTTACGTTCTCTAATTTCTCTGACATAGTCATTTCTTGCCCTTTTGTGTGCCTGCATTTTGATTGGTACGTCATCAAGACATAGTCTCTTGGCCCGCAAGAGACACTTTTTGGTTCTATTAGTTTCTCGCCTTAGACAAGTCAGCTCCTCCGACCACCATGGCATGACCTTGCTTCCGGCTTTCCTTTTGGGCATGGATTTATCACAGATTGCTTTTAGCTTTCTGTTAAATATTTTAATAGCCCTATTTGGGTCTAACCTCTGCAGAGACTCCAGACTTTGTTGGTCGAATTGCCAGTTCCCCGAACCTTTCCCATTTTGCCCTTTTTGTATTGTAGCCTGTATGGATTTTTATTTGGCTTGTGTTTGGCGCTTCGAGCACCACTTCAAAAGTTAAAAGACTGTAATCACTGGCGGTCGCTATGTCACTTACATTCCAGTTAATCACTTTTGGAGACATGTTTAAAGTTGCAAGTGTTACATCTATATTTGTGTCTCCTGCTTCACTTTGGTATGTGCAATTATTGCTTGGCTCGTTTAAGACGACTAGGTTGTTGGAGGCGATCCATTCCTCCAACTCTTTGCCTCTGCTGTCCAGTGTTCTAGAGAACCACAGACCGGATTTTGCGTTAGCGTCGGCTGTGACAATGATACGGCGGCCAGCCAGTTTCCTGAGGATTGCGTCCAGCTTACGTAGAGAGCTGTTTATGTCAACTGAGAACTGCATGTAGCAGTTTATAATGTAGAAGCTTTCCTTATAGGTGCATATTTCTACGCACATTATATGATCGTATTCTAGCTCGGATCTTTGGAAAATGTCGTATTCCCCTTCTCTGACTACGATCGCAACCCAGGGATTGTCTGTTTCTGGTTGTAGCACTCTCAGTCCAGCTGAGGTGTAACCTTTCACTTTGCTTTTTAAAGTGTATGGTTCTTGTATACACAGTATATCAAGTCCCAATTTATGTAGGATAAACTCCAAATTAGCAGCTGCAGATTTGGATCTTTGAGCGTTTACTTGGGCTGCTTTCAATCCCATTAAATCTTATTTTTGTAGATTTGTAGTTGCTTCTCGTATTCAGGACACAATTTCCAGGTCACTTTGTGGGCCGTATCCTGTCGCTTATTTCTAATGCAGTTGACGCATTTTGCGTCCATGGTGCAGTCACTCGAAATGTGTTCGCTGCTACCACATTTTTTGCATATTGGCTTCTCAACCCTGCATACCCTTGCTATGTGACCGTATGCATGACATTTATAGCATCTGGGTATTTTTACATATTCGCTTACCCGATATGTGCGCCAGGTCATGTAGATTCTGCCTTCATTTAGCAGTCTACTGGCGTACTTTCCTGGCAGTTTAATTATCTTATTCAATTTGCCAAACTTATTTTTAAATTTTGTTACTATTTTGATACTGTTTTTCAGAAGTTCAGCCTCCGTTTCTTCTAAATATTCAAAATTTTTTGCAACTAGACTATCCAGAAAGTCTTTTTCTTCGCAGTCATTTTCTACATCATATGCAATTATTTGAGGTTGTAGCTTTTTGGGCTCCTCAACAATTAATTTTTGTGCGGTTAGATTAGATTTCTTTATTAATTCTACATCTTTTTTAGCCTGAACTTCGATGACAATTCCTTTGTTTCTAAGTTGTCTCATGCTTTTAACTTTTACTTGCTTAATGATTTCTTTAAGGCCAGTTTTGATATTGTCCTTCAATTCGTCATTTGAGCGAGTGTCAGTTTTGCTGCACTCTGGCTTAATATATACAAATTCGCTTTTGGTTTTTTTTATTGTTTGGGTACTAGCCTTGTTTGCTGCCTTTGCAGCTGCGTTTGCATACGACATATTGGCGCTATTTTTACATTTTTCGTTGTACATTGCTTGTACTTTCTCCCTTTCGACTAATTCATTCTGGAGCATAGTCTCCAGATTTGACCACTTTTCTAATATGAACTTAATAGCACATTTATTAATTTTGTTAGATTCGGTAAAGAGGAAGCTTTCTAGGGCTTCTCTTTCTTTTTTGATGCAAATCATTCTAACTGATGATAGAATGTTTTTGCTTGTTTCAGGGGTTACTTCCCCTTTTGCCATGCCTTTCTCTTCAATTTTGGTTTCTGCCTTTTGGGCAGTAACCGGTTTTGACAACAAGTTGTCAGTTTTAAGTTTGGTTGTTTTTTGAGAAATCATATTTGTTCCCACGAGTACGGGAGGATTGTGGTCGGCCCAGGTAGCGCTCCCAATGCCTGGGTAAGCCTATTACTGCCGAGGTGTCGGCCGGTGCCTCGGAGTTGGTCGCTCGTAGCTGTTTTCCCTCACAGCCATCCACTCCTTCGGCGCGCGCCCTACCTTAGAGTTGAGATTGTTTTTATAGAGGATCCTTCCTCTTGACCCGGGCGATTAAGCCAAGGACCCCGCTCTCCAGAGACATGACCTAGAGCTTGCGGTATGTGCCGCTTTTATGTGGGATCAAAGTTGTTCTCGCCCCACAACCTTCCTCCTTTACCCGGGCTTAGGACCGGCAGCAGTGCGCGAGGACATCTGCAGGCGGAGTTAGTAGATAGGGACATTCATTCATTCATTATTTATTCTTATTCCATATAGCTCGAGCTTTCACTCATTGCTATGTAGCGTCAACTTAATAATTGTTTATTTCTCAAATTTAAATATTATATTTGTGGGTATTGTGCAGGACCTTTGGCCGTCAGTGGGCTGACGTTTCCATCCCTAACCACGTGGAGGCGGTCCTGCCTTTCTAGCTTTAGTTTTGAATTAGGTTTTAGCTTTGGTTTTGCACTGCATTTCTGGTTTTAATGGCTTGTGCTGCAAAAGCAACAAGCCCCAGGTAATTGGCTTTGGTTTCCAGGTACACATAGAAGTTTGTGTTCCCTGCTATTTCAAAGAGACTTGCCTTCTTAGTTCATCATATCTGTCGCACATGACCAGCATATGGGCGCTTGTCTCGCTTTCTCCACAGAAGGGACATTTGTCGTCTTCTGCGGCGCCCCTTGTGTAAAGTGTGTGCCTAAACGGACCGTATCCGGTCAGAATATACACGCACTCCCTACTGGGTTTAAACCACTTGTTCCTTGTAGCGTATGTTATATCGCCAATGAAACCGTAGGTTATCCTACCCGTATTTGCCAATTCTCATCTTTTCTGCCATTCCAGCTTTATTGCTTCATTTATCATTTTAACCTCCAGATTGAGGGTTTCCCTGCTTGGGTTCGCTATTGGATTGTAATTATAATTGGTCCAGCTAATTTTCTCATTACTTTTTACAAGGTTTATGATGCCTTGTTGTGTAATTTCTAGGTCTAGTGGCATTTTGCCACTTATTGTTTGTAATGCATTTGTTGCGGTGGTACGGCACGCCTTGGTAAGTGTCAGCAGAATTATTCTTTGCGCGGCGTTCAAGTTTCTAAGGTTGTGCGTGTGGGACGACTTGTCTGAAGTTTAGCCTAATATCTATAGTAATTCCCAAGTATCGTTCAGGCTATTGTTGTCAACTTTAATGATCGGTTGCCTCCCTTCATTAAATTTGCCCTTTATCATCATTGCGACAGTTTTTCCACTGCTGACTCTCACTTTATGCGTCACGCACCAGTCCTCAACGCATTTAAGAGCCATAATACCAGTTCTCTCCAGATCATTTCTGGAGTTTCCTTCAATTATTAACGCCAAGTCATCTGCGTATGCAACGGGCTCTACAGTTTCTCCTAGCTGAGCTAGACCGTCTAGAAGAACGTCCATGCAGAAGTTCCATGCAACAGGACCAATTATTGATCCTTGTGGACATCCCTTCTGCATGCTTCTTCCAACCTTCTTTGTGTTGCCTCTTACATAGGCGCTTCGCCTTTTAAAGTAGTCCTTGACTATATTTACCATGTGGCTGCTGCAGTTTGCCTGCGTCAGCCTATGTGTGATGGCGGGCCACCACAGGTTATCAAAGGCACCTTCAATATCCACAAATATAGCAAGTACATACTTCATATTCGTTGCCATGCATTTTCTAAACGTTAGCAGTGCGTCTTCCGTGGAGACGCCTGCCTTAAAGTCAAATTGTCGTGCATTGCACATGTTCATTTCTGTATAATTTGTCTTAATACGCTCTACGAGTATTTTCTCGTAGATCTTTCCCATCACTGGCAGAAGGGCAATTGGACGGTATGATTTGGCAAGCCTTCTGTTTTTGCTCCCTCGTTTGGGAATTAGACATAGGTTTGCCTGTTTCCAATCGGTAGGAAAACTGCCATCTTCGAAGCATTTATTTAGTGTACTAAGGATTGCTTGTTTGTTATGACTCCATAATTTTTTAATTATTTCGCCAGTGAAGCCGTCTTCTCCTGGGGCTTTTTTATCTTTTAGTTTTAGTAATGCCCGTTCTACATCGACAGAGTCGATGATTGGTTCGAGGTTCTGGTTTCGATATTGGCGTATATTTTCTCTAATTTTAATATGATCAGCGTTCTCTTGCTGATCGTCTGTAGGCAGGCACTTTTTAAGAAGGACGTTTACAGTTTCTTTCCATGTTTCACTGAAGTTCCCGGAAGGGAGTTCTAGTGAGCATAGAGAAGCCTTCTTGTTTATTTTATCGCATACAATTTTGTATACTATACTCCAGGGATCTTCGTTACCAACGCTTGTCACAAAGTCTCTCCATGAGGTTGTTTTACGTTCTCTAATTTCTCTGACATAGTTATTTCTTGCTCTTTTGTATGCCTGCATTTTGATTGGTACGTCATCAAGACATAGTCTCTTGGCCCGCAAGAGACACTTTTTGGTTCTATTAGTTTCCCGCCTTAGACAAGTCAGCTCCTCCAACCACCATGGCATGACCTTGCTTCCGGCTTTCCTTTTGGGCATGGATTTGTCACAGATTGCTTTTAGCTTTCTGTTAAATATCTTAATAGCCCTATTTGGGTCTAACCTCTGCAGAGACTCCAGACTTTGTTGGTCGAATTCCCTCTCCACCAGTTCCCCGAACCTGTCCTACTTAGCCTTTCTTGTGTTATAGCCTGTTTGGTTCTTTATTTGTCTTGTGACTGATGCTTCAAGCACTACTTCAAATGTTAAAAGGCTGTGATCACTGGTGGTCGCTATATCACTCACATTCCAGTTGATCACTTTTGAAGACATATTCGGGGTTGTAAGTGTTACGTCTATATTTGTGTCCCCAGCTTCACTTTGGTATGTGTAGTTGTGACTAGGCTCATTCAAAACAACTAGGTTATTAGAGGCGATCCACTCCTCTAGTTCCTTACCTCTGCTATCCAGAGTTTTCGAAAACCACAGACCAGATTTTGCATTTGCGTCTGTCGTGAGTATGATGCGGCGGCCGGCCAGGTTCCTGAGGATTCTGTCCAGCTTTCGCAGGAAGATACTTATGTCGACTGAGAACTGCATGTAGCAGTTTACGAGATACAAGCTTTCTTTACAAGTACATATCTCTACGCACATTATATGATCACATTCCAGCTCTGACCTTTGAAAGATATCATATTCTCCGTCTCTTATTACGATTGCAACCCAAGGATTGGTCGTTTCCGGTTGTAGTACTCTCAGTCCTGCTGAGGTGTACCCTTTTATCATGCCCGTTATTGAGTAAGGTTCTTGAATACAGAGTATGTCAAGTCCTAACTGATGAAAAATAAGTTCTAGGTTGGCTGCTGCGGATTTAGACCTTTGTGCGTTAACTTGGGCTGCTTTTAGTCCCATGAAATTTTATTTTTGTAAATTTGAAGCTGTTTCTCGTACTCAGGACATAACTTCCAAGTCACCTTGTGGCCTGTCTCCTTGCGTTTATTTCTTACGCAGTTTACGCATTTTGCGTCTTGATCTTTGGAGCATTCAGGCTTAATGTATATGAATTCGCTTTTTGGTTGCTGTTGCACTGTTTGCGTTGGGACTTTATTGGGTGCTCTAGATGCCACATTTGCATATGACTTGTTTGTGGTTCTCTCTTTATATTTGGTCTCTGTTTTTCCGCGCTCTAAAATTTCTTTTTGAAGCATAAGCTCCAAATTAGACCATTTTTCAAGGATGAACTTAATTGCGCCTTTGGACACTTTATTTGAGTCGTTAAAAAGAAAACTTTTAAGTTGTTTTCTTTCAATTTTAACCTGCAGCGACACTAGCTCTCCTACTATTGAAAAATAGTAGTGAAGAGCTACACTAGCCTCCACACTATTAGGGACCCTAATGTGTGGACCCCCTCCACACATTAGGGTCCCTAATAGTGTGGAGGCTAGTGTAGCTCTTTACTACTATTTTTCAATAGTAGGAGAGCTAGTGTCGCTGCAATACCCCCCTGGCGAGTCAATAAAATTGTATTAATTTTACGGCTACCAGGTATATAACCAAAGCAGCTACCGTCCTCGCTCTCTTTTCTCTTCTACTAGTCGAGCAGGCAACACCTAGGAAAACTACGGAGTCCAACCGAGGAATACCAAGAATACCGGAATTCAACCAAGAAGATTTTGTAAATTATTATAATTTTGTAATAAACTTTATTTTTCATTTATAGTGTCTTGATTTTTATATGTGGGACCACCCCACATAATTGGTGACCCCGACGCTGAATTGGAACACATAATTGGTGTGAGCTGAATTACTATAGAGCACTATCCGTACAGAAGACAATAAAAAACAATGAATGAAGACATGCAGGACACTAAAGGGGAACTGGATGCAATCTCACGCACTCCGCATCTACCGCCATTTCTGAGTGAGAAACCGACATTGTGGTTCACAATAGCAGAAGCAATATTTTCTCGATGCCGCATCATCAATGACCTGGCTAAATATGAATTTGTAATATCTCACCTAGATTGCAAATATTTACTCCAGATAGAGGACGTTATAAACTCTCCGCCTGCAGAGAATAAATACATAAAACTAAAGGAGGAATTAATCAAAAGGCTATCAATTTCCGAACGGCAAAGGATAAGACAATTACTTTTGCAAGAAGAACTTGGTGATCGAAGTCCTTCTCAGTTCCTACGTCACCTTCGTTCATTGGTCGGAACAACTACAGTCGACAATTCACTCCTACGAGAAATCTGGATTCAACGACTACCGGTCCAGTCTCAACAAATATTGCAAACCCAGATCAATGGAGACCTAGAAGAACTTGCATCGCTCGCCGACAAAATATGTGAGATTGCACAACCGCAGTAGTCGCAGCAACTAGTAACAACCAACAGCAAGACATCATACAAAAACTAATTGATAAAAATGATCAACTAACACAGCGTGTGGAAGATCTTGCAGAGAAATTAGCCAAGTTCCCCTATCGTAGCAGACTCGACCTATCAGCAAATAGAAACCGTAGCCCATTTCGCCAAGACAGGTCTAACCACTTCTTCAGAGAAATTAGCCAAGTTCACCTATCGTAGCAGACTCGACCTATCAGCAAATAGAAACCGTAGCCCATTTCGACAAGACAGGTCTAACCACTTCTTCAGGCCGAGAAGTACTTCTAGATCGCGCAACCGTAATACATTCTGTTGGTACCACGCCAAATTCGGAAAGAAGGCAAGAAAATGCGAGAGTCATTGTACGTTCAGAGAGGAAAACTCCAACGGCAAGGAGTGATGGCGACCTATCCTTGTTCTTCATCAAGCCGTCGCCTCTTCATAAGTGATCGCAGAACTAAGGTACAGTTTTTGGTCGACACAGGTTCAGACGTTTGCGTGTATCCAAGGCGCTTAACTGCTAAACCTAATCCACAACTAAACTATACTTTGTCTGCAGCCAATGGAACCAACATACGCACGTACGGAGATATTATTTTACAATTAGATTTTGGACTAAGAAGAAATTTTACTTGGAGATTCATCGTAGCAGACGTAACAATGCCTATACTTGGAGCAGACTTTTTGGCGTACTACAATATCATTATTGATATAAAGAATTCTCGTCTACATGACAACCTGACATCACTGTCATCTCCAGGATGTGTCACATTCTCTCGGATACAAAGTGTCAAGTCTATATTTGGAGATAGTGCATACAATAAATTATTAGCTGATTTTCCATCCATCACCAGACCATCAGGCTTGTGTCAAGAAAGCAAACACAAAACATTTCATTATATCAGAACCACTCCAGGACCTCCAGTTTCTTCTAGACCACGGCGCCTCAAGCCTGAATTACTTCGCGTAGCCAAAGAAGAATTTAAGAATATGGTAGAATTAGGCATTGCAAGATCCTCCGATAGTTCTTGGTCTTCACCTCTACATCTGACACAGAAAAAGGATTCGACGTGGCGTCCATGCGGAGATTATCGGCTACTCAACTCACGCACAATTCCAGACAAATATCCCGTTCGTCATATTGCGGACTACGCCCATAATTTAGCAAAATGTACTATATTTTCAGTGATTGACTTAGTGAAAGCCTTTCAGCAAATTCCAGTCCATCCTGATGATATTGCAAAAACAGCAATAATAACACCATTTGGGCTGTTTGAGTTCCCGTATATGACTTTTGGACTGAGGAACGCAGCACAAACATTTCAGCGATTTATAGATGAGGTTACACATGGTCTGGATTTTTGTTACGCATACCTAGATGATATTCTTATATCATCTACATCGTTAGAAGAACACCAAGATCATCTCCGCCAATTATTTCAACGCCTGAAAGACCACGGCGTTGTCATAAATCCAGCGAAATGCGTATTAGGTGCACCCAAAGTTACATTTCTTGGTTATGAAATTTCTAAAGATGGAACTTTGCCACCACAAGACCGTATCAACGATCTCCAAGAATATCCGCTACCGGCAACCTACTCAAAGCTGCGACGCTTCATAGGAATGATTAATTATTATCGAAGGTTTATTCCTCACATAGCTGAATTTCTTGCTCCGCTACACAAGTTGCTCTCAGGATCTACCAAATCTGGATCACAACCAATTTCTTGGACCCCACAGCTTCAAGATAACTTTGAGACTTGTAAGAAAGAATTGGCTAAAGCAACATTACTGGCACACCCTGTTCCAAATGCTCAAACAGCATTATTTAGCGATGTATCCAACCATTCTATCGGTGCAGTATTACAGCAGTACGTCAATGGCACTTGGCAACCTTTGGGCTCCTTTTCAAAAAAACTATCTGAGAAACAACAACTATGGCCAGCATATTATCGAGAACTTTTGGCTGGATACGAAGCAGTGCAACATTTTCGAAGCTTACTGGAAGGCAGACATTTCATTTGGTTTACTGACCACAAACCTTTAATTCACGCCTTTTCCCAGCGAAAAGACAAGCTGCCGCCAATACAATTAAATCAATTAAGTTTTCTGTCGCAGTTTACAACAGATGTTCGCTATGTTAGTGGACAACAAAACATTGTAGCCGACGCTTTCTCAAGAGCAGAAGCCATAACATCGCCTTTGGATCACTCCGTTATTGCTAAATCGCAAGACGAAGATGAAGAATTGGTAACGCTCTTAAAATCAGATACTGCTCTCAACCTGAAACGCATCGCTATTCCAGGAACCAAAGAACAATTATATTGCGACATTTCTCAAAATCGATTACGTCCTTATGTTTCTGCTGAACATAGACGACATATTTTTAATACTCTGCACAATCTATCTCATCCAGGTATAAAAACCACAACTAAACTCATCACGGATAGATTTGTTTGGCCTGGCATTCGCAAGGATTGTAGAACCTGGGCTCGAAGCTGCATCTCATGTCAACGCTCCAAAATTGGTCGGCATATAGTCACACCACTTGGAGAGTTCAAAGTGCCACCCGCCAGATTTCTGCATGTTCACATTGACATTGTCGGACCACTTCCACAATAAAAAGGCTTCAAATACCTATTCACCGCTATAGACCGTTACACACGCTGGCTTGAAGTTTTTCCTCTATCAGATATTACCGCAGAAAGTGTAACCTGGGCTTTCTTGTATTCTTGGATTTCACGCTTTGGTGTTCCTTCTCAAGTAACTAGCGACCAAGGACGGCAATTCTGTTCAGCTGTTTTTCAAGGAGTAACCAAACTACTAGGAATTTCCCACATTCCTACTACAGCATATCACCCGCAATCGAATGGATTGATTGAAAATGCTCACAGGCCACTGAAAACAGCCCTCATGTGCCATGCAGACCCGTCATGGATGGATTCTCTACCAATTATTTTATTAGGAATTCGAGCTTCTGTTAAAGAAGACATTAAAAGCAGCAGCGCCGAATTAGTATATGGAGAGCCGCTTCGTCTACCTGGCGAATTTTTAATCAGCACACGCAAGGAGATACCAACAAGCGATTTCTTGAGAAATCTACATCGACATTTCGAAACAATACATCCAACTCCTACATCTGCACATGGATCGAAAAAGACTTTTGTACATAAAGAACTAAGTAATGCAAAATTTGTATTCCTTAGGGAAGACGCTCTGCGACCAGCGCTTTCTTGTCCATACAGAGGTCCGTATGAAGTCATAGATCGAAACTCCAAAACATTGAAAATTAAAATTGGAGAACGCAATGTGGGAGTATCCATCAATCGTGTCAAGCCCGCTTTCACCACAGAAGACGACCAAAGTACGAGTCCAACTCCATCCAGCGCTACACAACATACCTCCAATCAATATAGAACACGGTTTGGACGGGTAGTTCGTCCTCGCATCCAATAAAATTAATACAATTTTATTGACTCGCCAGGGGGGTATTGCAGCGACACTAGCTCTCCTACTATTGAAAAATAGTAGTAAAGAGCTACACTAGCCTCCACACTATTAGGGACCCTAATGTGTGGAGGGGGTCAGGCTACCAGGTATATAACCAAAGCAGCTACCGTCCTCGCTCTCTTTTCTCTTCTACTGGTCGAGCAGGCAACACCTAGGAAAACTACGGAGTCCAATCGAGGAATACCAAGAATACCGGAATTCAACCAAGAAGATTTTGTAAATTATTATAATTTTGTAATAAACTTTATTTTTCATTTATAGTGTCTTGATTTTTATATGTGGGACCACCCCACAAACCTTATTCAAACTATCCGCAGATAGATTGGTTGTGCTCTCTTTAGGGATTGTAACCCCCTTCTCTACCACTTTCTCTTTAGGGGTTGTATTCCCCTTTTCCACCACTTTCTCTTTAGGGGTTGCATCCCCTTTTTTAGCCACTTTCTCTATAGGGGTTGTATCCCCCTTCTCCAGCACTTTCTCTCGGGTTTTGGCTTCTGCCTTTTCCACGACTTTCTCTTTAGGGGTTGCATCCCCTTTTTTAGCCACTTTCTCTTTAGGAGTTGTATCCCCCTTCTCCAGCACTTTCTCTTGGGTTTTGGCTTCTGCCTTTTGGGCAGCGCCCGTTTTGGACAACGAGTTGTCCGTTTTAATTTTTGATTTTTGGGTGCTCATCATTGTTCCCACGAGTATAGGAGATTAGCAGTCGACCCAGGTAGCGCTCCCAGTGCCTGGGCAAGCCAAGGTGTCGGCTGGTGCCTAGATAGATAGGGACAGTGGGAATCTCGTTAATCCATTCATGCGCGTCACTAGTTAGATGACGAGGCATTTGGCTATTTTTTTTTTTTTTTTTTTTTTGGCTAGGAGGGGAATACATTTATGTACAATGGTCGCCAGGTTGACCAATAGTGTGGGACTCGGCCCGAAGGCAATACCCACTAAACCTAACTCCTAGTATTGTGCCTGGGGGATGTTGAGCGCAGGCAGCACGCGTGCAATCCAGGTGGTCATCCGATTCCTTGTGGCTCGTGTCTTGTAGTCGTTGTTTTTGACCATTTCGCAAATCCGTTTAGTCCTCCGATTATCGCTCTAGTAGAGATTACCTTCAATTCATTCTTATTTAATATCTTCTCCGACACTAGAAAATTAACCGATTCCTCGTGCCAGACACCCCTGATGTTAAGGGTAATCGTGTTGTAAACCACTGTTGACACATTGTATTTCAGTTTCACTACGTCCTCCAGATTTTTATAATGTTCGATCTTCCGTCTGTGGGCTCCGGCCATATTAGTAGAGCTTCCTACAATTTGGGCGTCCAGTACAATTGATTTCTGACCCTGTGACGCGATCAAATCCGGTTTCCGAGTGCCTTCAGGTGTTTTGAAGGTAGGCTCCCAATCAACACGAGAGTGTGATTTCTACAACGCTCGTTTGACGTAGTTACAGACTGCATTGTGTCGTTCTATACGTTGACGATGGCTACGGTGACAAGTTTGTAGGACGTGGTCTAGCGTCTCTGGAGCATTACAACCCTACAGTTCCTGTCCTCAGTTCTACCTCTAGTTGTTCGGGATCTCGTAGGCATTGCATTAATTCTGAATTTAATGCAATTCACGTAATCTTTCCCTGTCAGGAACTTGTTGCCTTCAGTCACCCACCGGTGTTGTGATGGTACTTTGGATGATTTTATCAATGGGGATCCGTCCACTGACTTGTGCAGTAGCCGAGCCCATCGTTCATCCAGTTGCTCCTGAGAGACAACGACGATGTTATTCTCCATTAGTTTCTTGTCACACTTTTCAATCTCCAGTTGGTGGAAGCTGGATTCACCCCAGTTCAACTTCATCAGTCTATTTTTCCTCCTAAGAGGAACTAACTACCTTAATGATGGGAAAGATAGGCCCCCATCTTTACTATTTTCATAAAAATATGAATTAGTAATATCATTAGGTAGTCGCAGCCATGAACGAACTGCCTTCCTGACTGCACCATCGAGCGACTTCAGAAACCCTAATTTGGCATTACCTAATGTTAATTGATGCATTAACTTAGGAATGCCAATGGTTCTTAGCGCAAATAACCGTTGTTGTGGTTTTAATGGTGCTTTGGTTATTTTTTCAATAGTTGACTGGAGTTTCGCTTTAAGATCACCGATATTGGCACCCTCGGGAGTGAATTCCACCCCCAAGTAAGTCCAGCCGTCGACCCTTGACTTTGCAGGTAGTGTTTGCGTCCCACATTTGAAGATAATATCCTTATCGACAAATGACTTCTTCACGTGCGGCACGTTCTTAATCGCTACAGTAAAGGACTTGTTGGTGTTAATCCTCAGGCCACAACTTGCGAGAAAATTCTCAGCATGACTGAGTAATGTCTGCAATCCTTTTACTGACGCTGCCACTAAAACCAAATTGTCAGCAAAAGCCAGAACATTATAAGTCATGCCTTCAATCTTTACCCCGATCTCAGGTGGGGTGGTCTCAATCATTCTATTAATAACTAGATTAAACAGGATGGGCGACAAAGGATCTCCTTGCTTGACTCCGCACCTCGGACTAATGGGATCCGAGGTCCAGCGCCCTGACCGAAGTCTTGTCCACCCATGTTTATACAGTTCCTTAACGTAAAGAGTGAAGGGTTGTGGTAAGTTGTAGTATTGTAGTGTGTTAATCAACGCAGCATGTGATATTGAGTCAAAGGCCTTGGCGACATCTATCGAAGCTAAAAACACAGGCTTGTTGTTGTGCCTATGGTGCCGTAAAAGGTGATCTAGCGCTAATGTGTTATGTGCGCATCCGTCAACTGGCTGGAACGCCTTTTGTCGACTATCAATCTGAACCTCACTAAGAAGACGCCTAGCCAGCACTTTATTAAATGTTCTGGTTAATACCGATGGGACAGTTATGGGTCTGTAATCACCAGGGTGTTCAGCGTTATCTTTCTTCGGAATCAAGGTTGTATATGATTCCATCATTCTATCCGGAATCCTTCCCATTAGCATTAACAGATTCAGCAAGTTAACCAGAATGTCGGTTGGCATAGACTTTAACAGTCTGGCTGATATACCATCCGGACCAGGGGCCGTGTTTCTGTCTGGAAGTGCACACCTAACTTCCTCAGTAGACACGGGTTTCCACAGGTTCGAGAGATCTTCGTTTCTCGCTGCTTGGACATCTGGTGATACATCGACTGAATCTGTTAATACATTCGACCAAAATTGCACCATTACATCAGGTGGTGGGGGGGGGGGTCGAGGTAGCTTTGCAGTCTAGTATATAAGAAATACATTTGCTTGGGTTCTTTCTCCAATGCGTTTGAGTCACTTTGTACTCGTGTCTGCGCTGCTGTCTCTTATTTAACCTTGGTGCTTTCCCCTTCTTGTTGTTCTTGGGGTTGGTCACTCTTTCATATGGGAAGGTGGATTCAAGATACTCGCTCACTTGCTTCCTTAATTCCTCTGGTGATAGTTCCGCAACTTTATGGCATATGTTAACCAATAGGGAACTGTTGAACTTGTCATCATCTCTACTCATTGCTATCCTGGGGCTTAGGATCGACTGACTCGTGTGCAACGGCTGTTCACACGAAACCCTTCTCCACGTCAGTCCTCCAGGGCCTCGCTGGAGTATTTGCTACTACCACCAAGATCTGCACCGATGGCGGCTCCAGGCAGGCTTACGCCCAAACCCTTCTGCGCACACCACCGCGACCCTCCTACTCACCAGGACGTCAAAACAAACTATTATGAACGTTTCTCATGCCCTGGCGGCCGAGTATAGGCACGACGCTTCAGCGCCATCCATTTTCAGGGCTAGTTGCTTCGGCAGGTGAGTTGTTACACACTCCTTAGTGGATTCCAACTTCCATGGCCACCGTCCTGCTGTCTTAAGCAACCAACGCCTTTCATGATATCCCATTAGCGTCGTTTAGGCGCCTTAACTCGGCGTTTGGTTCATCCTACAGCGCCAGTTCTGCTTACCAAAAATGACCCACTAGGCACTCTGATCCAAATCTCTGGCTTCACTATTCAAGCAAGCCAGAGATCTCATCCATTTAAAGTTTGAGAATAGGTTGAGCTCGTTTCGGCCCCAAGGCCTCTAATCATTTGCTTTAGCGGATGAGACTCGCTCATCGAATGCCAGCTATCCTGAGGGAAACTTCGGAGGGAACCAGCTACTAGATGGTTCGATTAGTCTTTCGCCCCTATACCCAGTTCCGACGATCGATTTGCACGTCAGAATCGCTACGGTCCTCCATCAGGGTTTTCCCTGACTTCGACCTGACCGGGCATAATTCACCATCTTTCGGGTCCTAGCGTGTACGCTCTGAGTGCGTTTCTTCTCGCAATGAGAGTGAGACGCCTCGGGATTGCAAGCACGCATCCGTAGATGCGGTCCATCATCCCACAGTTTACTTAAGCAAACCTTTACGTTCATTGCGCCTTTAGGTTTTGTATTTCCCAATGACTCGCGCACATGCTAGACTCCTTGGTCCGTGTTTCAAGACGGGTCCTGAAAGTACCCAAAGCAATAGCATCGCTGACCGGTAATAGAGTCCGTTCGCAAACACGGTAGCTAACAGCTCGAGGCGGCATCGATGCCGGACCAGGTCCGACGGCCAATAACCGTCCGTGCTTGCAACCGGCCGAACGCTTAAAAGCGACCCTATACCATATCATTTATACCGTCTGGCAGTCGGCCGGAGCACGCGGGGTCTGGCGCGAATAAATTTGTGACAGACTACCGCCGCGGTCGTAGATCGACACCAAACGGGTCGCGACTGACAGAGAAGTGCATGCCAACGCCGTCTGACACATAAACCGACGGCGTATCGCGGGACGAATCCCGGTCAATCGCACGCCACTAAATGGAAGACAACGATAACATTGAATCTCTCCTTTCGATCTTTCGGGTTTCTCAGGTTTACCCCTGAACGGTTTCACGTACTCTTGAACTCTCTCTTCAAAGGCCTGGCACCCTCTATGGGTAAATGGCCCCATTCAAGATGGACTTGAACTCGCCGCAACGCACCGAGATAATCGGATCCTCCCTAACACTACATTTCCCAGCGTCTGTCTCCGGCCGCGGGATTTAGTGCTGGGCTCTTCCCTGTTCGCTCGCCGCTACTAAGGAAATCCTAGTTAGTTTCTTTTCCACCGCTTAGTAATATGCTTAAATTCAGCGGGTAATCTCATCTGCTCTGAGGTCGTATTATGATTATGATGTGCTTGCAAACGTTAGTAAGCAAGCGCACACAAAATCGACGAGGAACCTTTGAATCGTCCAAATTTGCCGGAACAAAACCGCATTTCGAAGAGTTCGGGTTTCCGGTTATCGGGAGTGTCGCAAGGATATAAAATCTCTAGGACACACAACCCGCCGTAATCCCACAGAACGTCAACGAACGGAAATGTCCGATGTTGCAAAATGGACTGGCTCACACGTTGAGTGAATTATTTAAGAGCACGCATATACGCGAAACTCCATCATTCGCCGGCAAGCCGTTTAAAGCAAGCGGCAGTCTGGTAATGTTATACGACTCTCAGCCAGAGGTGGTCCGGGAACAGTATCCGAGGACCGCAATGTGCGTTCGAAATGTCAATGTTCATGTATCCTGCAGTTCACATGTCGACGCGCAATTAGCTGCGTTCTTCATCGACCCACGAGCCGAATGATCTACCGTTCAGGGTGATTTTATATATATTTAAACATGTTTCGATCGTGATTCCCTCGAAATCGTTTAAGATAATTCGGGCGATTCTGAAACTAGTATGATTATTATGGTTACAATTAGTACACCGTAAAGCTTTCGCGTTTCGGTCCGAGATACAAAATCTTGTTTCAAAATTGAAATATGAATATTTCACTGTGTGTGAGTTAGAAAAATCTGCTTTCGCTGATTTTTCATTTTCTTAAAACAACGCAATGAAGCGAATGTTCAAATTCGCACAATTTGAATAAAATGTGCAGAGTATATAGAATACTAACGCAAGCGTTTACTACAATCGACTTTAAAACACTAGACTTTCATCTAGCGCCCAAAGAATTGATTGAGCTATGCGTTTAAAGTATAATATTCAAAAAGAACGCCGTTTTCACAACGAACTTCATCATTCGCTCAGGCATCTGGCGATACCGAGCAGATATACATGGCAGTGCTCTCACACAATGCATAAGAGCGCTAAGCGGTTGTAAACCGCGTCACGCTGCTTTTGCACACTGCGCAATATTTTGCGACTAGCTCCGGTCAAACGTTATTGAAACGAATGATCATTGCCAGAAGCTTTTGCCCACAGTATATTATACTATGGGAGCGCACAACATTTAGTCTGCAACATTATATTGCGACATATAGCACACGTCTCTTTCACTTAATAGTAAATGTACGTTAATGATCCTTCCGCAGGTTCACCTACGGAAACCTTGTTACGACTTTTACTTCCTCTAAATAATCAAGTTTGGTTATCTTCCCAGCAACATCGGCAATGTCGAAACGCTGCCGCGCACCGGTCCGAAGACCTCAGGGACATAATCAACGCAAGCTTATGACTCGCGCTTACTAGGAATTCCTCGTTCATGGGGAAGAATTGCAAGCCCCAATCCCTAGCACGAAGAGGCTTCAACGGATTACCCGGACCTTTCGGCCAAGGAAAACCTGCTAATCTCTTCAGTGTAGCGTGCGTGCGGCCCAGAACATCTAAGAGCATCACAGACCTGTTATTGCTCAATTTCGTGCGACTAAATGTCGCCTGTCCCTCTAAGAAGATATATTTGTACGCCGGTAGTGAGAACCACAACGAACAACGACCGAAGCCGAAGCGGAGGGTCTTTGCGATACCAGAAAGTAAGTCTATTTAGCAGGCTAGAGTCTCGTTCGTTATCAGAATTAACCAGACAAATCACTCCACCAACTAAGAACGGCCATGCACCACCACCCACCGAATCAAGAAAGAGCTCTCAATCTGTCAATCCTTCCGGTGTCTGGACCTGGTGAGATTTCCCGTGTTGAGTCAAATTAAGCCGCAGGCTCCACTCCTTGTAGTGCCCTTCCGTCAATTCCTTTAAGTTTTAGCTTTGCAACCATACTTCCCCCGGAACCCAAAAGCTTTGGTTTCCCGGAAGCTGTCCGCCGAGTCATCGGAGGAACTTCGGCGGATCGCTAGCTGGCATCGTTTATGGTTAGAACTAGGGCGGTATCTGATCGCCTTCGAACCTCTAACCATCGTTCTTGATTGATGAAAACACATTTGGCAAATGCTTTCGCTTCTGTCCGTCTTGCGACGATCCAAGAATTTCACCTCTAACGTCGCAATACGAATGCCCCCAGTTGTCCCTATTAATCATTACCTCGGAATTCCAAAAACCAACAAAATAGAACCGAGGTCCTATTCCATTATTCCATGCACACAATATTCAGGCGAATGAGCCTGCTTTAAGCACTCTAATTTGTTCAAAGTAAGCGTACCGGCCCACCTCGACACTCGGTGAAGAGCACCTTGGTAGGATTTTGAGTTGGGCCGCCGTTTTACGGGCTAAGCCCACCGGTAGGACGTCCCATAGACATGCCTGTTGAACACCGCGAGCGGTGAACCGACAGTGTGAGACACAGATTCAACTACGAGCTTTTTAACCGCAACAACTTTAATATACGCTATTAGAGCTGGAATTACCGCGGCTGCTGGCACCAGACTGGCCCTCTAAAAGATCCTCGTTAAAGGATTTAAAGTGTACTCATTCCGATTACGGGACCTCGGATGAGTCCCGTATCGTTATTTTTCGTCACTACCTCCCCGTGCCGGGAGTGGGTAATTTGCGCGCCTGCTGCCTTCCTTGGATGTGGTAGCCGTTTCTCAGGTTCCCTCTCCGGAATCGAACCCTGATTCCCCGTTACCCGTAACAACCATGGTAGTCGCAGAAACTACCATCGACAGTTGATAAGGCAGACATTTGAAAGATTCGCCGGTACTAGACCGTGCGATCGGCGCAAAGTTATTCAGATTCACCAAGTCAAACGGTGAGCAAGGCAAGCCCGCCACCGATTGGTTTTGATCTAATAAAAGCATTCCTTTCATCTCTGGTCGAAACTCTATTTGCATGTATTAGCTCTAGAATTACCACAGTTATCCAAGTAATGTGGGTACGATCTAAGGAACCATAACTGATGTAATGAGCCATTCGCGGTTTTACCTTAATGTGGCTTGCACTGAGACATGCGTGGCTTAATCTTTGAGACAAGCATATACTACTGGCAGGGTCAACCAGGGTGCTATATATAATAGCATAGTGCGTAAATGTCCCTCGGCGTCACCCGAGAGACCACACTTTGTATAGAAAAGTTCGATGAATATTTCTAAACAACGAATTTTATTACATATATATATATATCTGAGTCGTACGATATTCCCTGGACATGACGAACAGTTTATATCGCGACTTTAAGTTTTATATATTCTGCGCTTACACAGAGGCTAGACCTTTAACAACCGTCGAAACGGCGGCCCGTACATGATATTTGCGGTCCGCAGACCCAGTTAATTTCAAACAGTCTCGTTAGCCTTCGTTAGATTGAAAACGTCGGGGCGAATTCATTATAAGAATTCATCGTTATAACAAACTTTTATTCTCGCTCGGAGAGTATTGAGTTGATTGCATTTATATATTTTATTTTCCGCATAAGAGTCTTTGCGTCAACGACACATGCCCGCGGATATGCTGTACAGTATGGTTGAACACTTATAAATAAGGTCCAGAACCCGTCCGTAAACCGACATCCGAACATATACGGCGTATATTATTCTAGACACGGTCTACGACAGTTTGACCTGCAGCGACGGGTCGCCTCGGGTTACCGTGCGAACCATCACCGCGATGGTCTGGACAGGCTATATGGCGGGTCGCAAGAAAATAAATTCTCTAGGACGCGCAACCACTTTAGCAATTTTAGAGCACGTTGTGATCCAAAAACAAACGTCCTCGCTTTAAAATTGAAATATGAATATTTCACTGTGTGTGAGATTCAAAAATCTGCTTTCTCTGATTTTTCATTTTCTTAAAACAACGCAATGAAGCCAATGTTCAAATTTGCACAATTTGAATAAAATGTGCAGAGTATATAGAATACTAACGCAAGCGTTTACTACAATCGACTTTAAAACACTAGACTTTCATCTAGCGCCCAAAGAATTGATTGAGCTATGCGTTTAAAGTATAATATTCAAAAAGAACGCCGTTTTCACAACGAACTTCGTCATTCGCTCAGGCATCTGGCGATACCGAGCAGATATACATGGCAGTGCTCTCACACAATGCATAAGAGCGCTAAGCGGTTGTAAACCGCGTCACGCTGCTTTTGCACACTGCGCAATATTTTGCGACTAGCTTCGGTCAAACGTTTCATATTTGCGGTCCGCAGACCCAAATAATTTCAACTCTCTCTGATCGAACGTTTAAAAACGAATGATCCTTCCACCAGTTATCTATAGCCGCAAACCAGCATCCGAATATATACGGGGTATATAATTCTAGATATGGCTCACAACATTATTAAAAGTTACGCTAGTATATCATTGACAGACTAAAAGTATCGAATATGATGTAAAAACTACACCGGGGAATGATGTCCGTACCCGCCTGAACAACATAGCGTACTTTAGCCTGAGCTTGCTCACATCGCACTCGACACGACCTATCCCCCTATATAAGGCGCGCGGCCACAGCGTAAGTATTCGACTGAGTCCCAAGCGACGTGATTTTGACCTGCGGCGAGGCGTCGCTCCGGGTTACGGTGTGAATCGTCAAGACAAAAGTCTGGGAAAATTTCGAACTGTGAACCCTTATGATAGAAAAATTTTTGTCGAAAATTTTGTTAGATGTTCAAACAGTTTTATATATATGGACAATATGAATTATAGTTAATTATTGACTTTTTAGGTGTTTTTTGGTTTTTTTTAAACTTTTGTATAAAATTATGTATTTATTGATTTTTATAGATCTCAATGAATATAAAACGAATTTATATATAGTTATATTATTTTTTATAATTATTTGTTTAAATTTTCTAATTTTACAAAAAATGTTCAAACCAGTTTTCCTCGATTTTCTCTTAAACCGTAAAAGATACGAAAAAACTTTATTCGTACGAAAGATGCAGAATAAAATAACGAATAAAATGGTATATGAATGGTTAAGTGTGTTCATATAATTTTCTCGAGATTTTCCGATTTTCCTGAAATTTTACGACGGCAACTCGCCTGTAGGCCACACCGTTCGGAATTCGAAGTTGCGATATATGGAAAAAAACTAAGAATTTTGAGACCTTTCTAATGATGTATAATACTTTATATGTTTTCTTTAGAGAAATATCGAATCGTGAGGAGTGTTGCTTCAACCTAGCCGCACTTTGCATTTTGACAAGTTAACAACTACACAAATTGCTCTATACTATCTAAACCGTAAGAGATACGAAAAAACTTTGTTCGTACGAAAGATGCAGAATAAAATTACGAATAAAATGATGTATAACTCAATATATGTCATAATATATTTTTCATGAGATTTTTAAATTTTTCCTTTAAATTACAAAATGTTTTAAATTTTTCGCTGGCTTTAAATTTATTTGCGGGTTATGCTTTTTTTTACAATATTGTTTCAAATGATGTAAAAAGTTAAATTAGCGAGGTGCCTCAAGACGCAAAAAATTGGCCCACCCTAATATATATATATATATATATATATATATATATATATATATATATATATGATGGTAGTTTTGTCGACGTTGATACATATTTGTAATATTTTTGCAGCCCAACCGTCGAATTAAAAAAGATTAAATAACAAAATTATTTATTCCATTAAACGTTTCGACGCTTGATGTGTGTCATCATTGAGTAATCAAACCAGGAAAAACAGGAAACATTAATTATGATGTTGATTGAACACTAAATTTGTGTAAAATAATAAAATGCTATTATATTAAAAAACGAGAAATAGGAGGAGCACATATTGCCCTCCTATATTTAATGTTATTGGTAGCATTGCATTGTGTGCACTCGATAATATATATATATATATATATATATATATATATATATATATAACACAGGCCAACAAAAAAAAGTTTTTTTTTGGTGCCTCAAATGTTAGAGCTGATTCTTATAGTATTTTTCGCGCTGATTTCAAATCTGCAAACCATTTTTTTGTATCAGCTCTAGTTTTTGAGATACACAGAAGTTGCCGAAACCAGGTCCATTCGAGGTCGTCACGAAAAAGAACTTTTCACAGTGTCCACTAATGTTCCAACTAAGGCCGAATGGGTCTTGTAAGTTTGTATGTACGAGTAGTCATATCTCATTAAAATAACATTCGGAATTGTATTACTCTTTTGTACTTTTGTTCCTTATATTAGGTGCGCAACTAAGTTCTCGATGTTTGTCAGTATATGGCTCTATCAGTAAGGGTTGGTCGATTTTGACAAATCCAAAACGTCTTGAAGCAAGCTTAGAGTAAGTAAACAAACTGCTGTGACACATTTCGTTTTTGCATTATATACTTCTGGTTAAGTGAATATGTCCAATTTTATGCCAAACAATCGTGATTTGCTAGGAGTGTTGATTTTTGTCTTTCATTCAAAAAAAAAAACGGGAACTCAAGTGCATTGAGACCTACGGAAATGTTGCTCTGAGCGAAACAACATGTCGTGAAGGGTTTTGTCGCTTCAAAAATGGTGATTTTGATGTTGACGACCACCCTCGTGAAAGAAGGCTAAAACCTTCAAAAACGCTAAATTGAAGGCCTTGTTCGAAGAGGATTCGTGCCAAACTCAAGAAGATCTTGCTTTAGAATTAGGAGTTACCCATCAAACCATTTCCAAGCTATAGCATGCGTCGGGGATGATTTAGAAGCAAGAAACTTCGGTTTCTTGTGAGTTGAAGCCAAGAGACGTCGAACGTCGTTTTTTCGCCTGTAAACAACTGCTCCAGCGGCGAGAAAAGAAGAGGTTTTTCATCACATCGTGACAGGTGATAAAAAATGAATACATTACAGCATTCCAAAGACGAGAAAATCTCGGTTTGGCCGAATATTTACTGCGAAGGTTATGCTCTACATATGGTGGAACCAGGTCGGTGTTATTTGTTATGAGCTGTTGAAACTGAGTGAAACCATCACTGGAGAACTGTATCGAACTCAATTGATGCATTTTTTTTATAATGAAGTTACATTTTCATCGAAAAAACAGCGAGAACTTAGTTGCGCACCTAATATCGTAAAATATATCATATATATCGTATCTTGAAAACTAAAGCTCATAGAAAAAAACCAATGTCATTTTTGAAATCAGCGCCCCAAATATACTTAAAAACAGCATTAAAATCGTTTGCACCATTTTCTTTGTTGACCTGTGTAATATATATATATATATATATATATATATATATATTTATTTATTTATATATATATATATATATATATATATATATTCGTATATATATATATATATATACGAGTATATTAATTTGGAAATATGAACAAACAACACTCTTTTTTGCACTAATTTATTAAATAATAATTTTCACAAACGTTTCGAGACTAGGTTTGTCTCATCATCAGTGTGTTATAATTTAAAATTTAAAATATGAAAACCGACAACGTTCGTCGATGTCCAAATTCTCTAACCACTTGAAAACCACTTGAAATTGAATAGTCACGCAATCAGATAGGAAAGGAAGGATTAGGGTTTAGTTGAAAAATAGATGTCGTTAGGAGAAAAAATATTCTATGAATGAGACGGTTTGTTTATAAAATTTGTTTTAAATTGTTATTAAAAAATGTATGTACATATATATATATATATATATATATATATATATATATACTCATATATACAAATGTATACCTAAAGTACAAAAACATCGCATATACAAATACCTATATACCCACAATATACACATACTGTTCTGTAATAACATGATTGTACGTATTTTTTAATAAAAATATAAATTTATTCTTCAATGTTAATTAAATATTCCAAGTCCAAGATCTTTACATGAACGCGGAAGCACGCCATTCCGGGATTTTGTCACGTCCAGTACATAATATATAGAGTCAAAATTATCATTGTAAATCAATGAGTCTTAAGAAAGAGTCTAGTCTAGTGAATCTTAAGAGAGAGTCTATTCAAGTGATGATGTCTTAAGAAAGTAGTCTTAGAATATCTTACAAGAAGATTATGTCTGTCGGAATTGGAATAAGAAGAAATAAATAAAGTGTATAGTACAACAAGTGAATTTTATATTGGATTATAAGCAAGAAGTCTATCTATTTCAGCTAATATCTTACTGAAAGAGCTCACTGTTCCGAAGAGACCTCTTTAATAAACCAGTAACTCAAACTTACTCCTACTGCTCAACCCAAGGCAATAGGAAAAGGTTGGACGGACTTATTACCCAATTGGATAAAGAACCTACTGTAGTTACCATTGATCTGGAGTGTGGATCTACCAACATTGAACCCCAACCCATACCTAGACCTACTAACAACTACTTATATCATTTCATGGTGTCAAGCGATGGATTTCCTTATAGTTTTTTTTTTTTATTATTAACTCTTTATTTACAACTGTCCAGTAAAGGACATTTAGTAAATTTAATGAATTTACAATAGTCCGCCGAGAAGGGACATTGTATACTACATTGTCATGTTGGAAAAAACAACTCAGTAGTTGTTTTTCCTTTCTATATAAAATTCACAATATTTTATTATTGAATAATTACTTATAAATAATGATTAAGTTATTTCTATTTTTTTTTCTCAGGAGAGTTGATGGCTTAGATCCAATGGCGCTTTTCTTTTCAATCTTCTTCGATAGTTCTCTGTTATCAATGAGTTTGCTAATGTATTTGGGTGATTGATTAGCTTGTTTCTATACTTCTGCGCTGTTTTTGTTATTACTTCATTTATGGTAGGTGTATTCGTGTCGGCATGAATCAACCAGTTGGGAATATATTTTGGAGCTCCTAAGGCAATTTTCAAAAATTTATTTTTAAATTTCTGTATAATTTCTATATTAGTCTTATGAGCGATGCCCCACAATTGTATACCATAACACCAAATTGGTTTGAATAAAGTTTTATATAAAAGTAGCTTATTGTATGAGCTTAGTTTGGATTTAGTTCCTAGTAACCAGTAAAGCTTTTTGGTTTTTATCTCAAGCTGTTTTTTTTTTTTTATATGAGTTCGCCAATCAAGTTTTCTATCGAGATATATACCGAGATATTTCACATGGTCTTCTTGAGGTACTTGAGTATTTCCTATTCTTACTGGTGGGCAGGTCTCTCTTCTAAGCGTAAATGTGACATGTACTGACTTTAAGCAATTCATTTCAAATCTCCAGGTTTTGTTCCATTTTTCTAATAGATTTAAATGGTTTTGGAGTAACTCAGATGCAGAACTGGAATCTATGTGGCTGGCTAGAATGCACGTATCATCAGCAAACGTAGCGATCAAAGTATTAGTTGTTATTGGTATGTCAGATGTGTATATTAGAAATAGAATTGGCCCCAAGACGCTTTCTTGTGGAACACCTGAAGAAACTGTCTTATTTGATGATTCAGTGTCTAAAATATTTACATAAAAACTCCTATTTGACAGATATGATCTTATTATTAAATATAGAGAGTACGTCAAATTAATTTTTAATTTATAGAATAGCCCAGTATGCCATACCTTATCAAATGCTATGTTGTAAGAATGCTGCTGAACAGTACTTTTTCTCTTCTAGTGATTTATTTATATAATGGACAATTCTATGAGTCTGTTCTATGGTCGAATGCAATTTTCTAAATCCAAATTGGTATTGGGGTATAACGTTTTTACTTTCTAATTCGCTTAAAATTTTTTTAAGCAACAGTTTCTCATAAATTTTTGAAAGAATAGAAAGTAAACTTATGGGTCTGTATGATTTCAGCATACATGGATCTTTCCCTTCTTTTTGAACGGCGATAATCCTGGCAGTTTTCCATACGTCCGGAAATATTCTCAATCTCGAAATTGAATTAAATAAGATAGTAATAAATCTTATTGTTTTAGGTGTAGACTCTTTTAACATCTTGCTTGTAATGAAGTCATTGCCAGGACATTTACCTGATTTGGAGTTTTTAATTATTTCCTTAACTTCTTAAACAGAAAATCGGATAGGTACAGTCTCTTCAGATACTTCAACGTTTGTTGATAAAAAGTCATGTATAAATTTTTCTTTATGACATGGTATTTGTGATGGAATTGGTTGGAAAACTTGCTCAAAATAATCTGCGAACGCATTTGCCTTTTCCTGACGATTCCTTGCCCAAGAATTGTCATCTTTTTTAATTGGTGAAGTATGTATAACAGCTCTTTTAAAGTTTTTGGTCATTCTCCATAGTGAATAATTAGTGTCACTAGTTGCTGTTAGATTATCTAGTTTTTCTTCCATGTTGGCATTGTTAATATCATGTAGACTCTTTTTTAATTCTTTACAAGCTTTGTTAAAGTTTGATCTGTCAGACGGGGATCTAGTAATTTGCCACTTATTCTGAGACGTCTTTTTATGGCTATTTTTTCTTTAATGTGAATTGGAATTTGTTTTGTAGAAGAACTATCAATCGTAGGAGTAGATTTTTGAGCTGCTAGTTGTATTGTGTTTATGAGAGATGCAATAGCCTCTTTTATATCATCACTGGATTTTAATGGAACATTACAATTTATATTATGATCAAGAATTTCTTTGAATTTGTCCCAATTACTAAATCTGGTTGTGAGAAATCTTGTAGTAAAGTGTCAGATTTGTGAATTGTGCTTAGTGAATTCTGGATCAAGTTTTCTTGGCACCCAGAGGCTGCAGAGTCATCCAAGTAAGCAGAGCATCCAGCAAGCAGCAAGACCAGGACTAGCAAGAGGAACTAAAGGCATTAAAGGTGGCAGCTTTACCGAGATAAACTACGCAGACAGAACTACGCAAATCGACGCAGACTTCTTGACTAAGGCTCACTCCCCAAGTCAGAAAAACCAATCCTTCTTTTGGCATAAACTACACATCCAGATCAGAACATCATAGTCGTCAATTTTTTCTTAAAGATTTTATTTGTCAATTAGAATATAAATAATAATATTTTGTCGATTTGAATATTTTTTTAAGTATTAGGATTTTGGTTGTACTTGGGTAACATTTACGTAACAATGGGCAGTTCGATTATAGTTTACACCACTATTATTTTGTTGATTTCACATATCCGTTAAGGTTAAGTTCAAGTGAATATTGTTAACTAAACACTTTTTAACAAAAACAATCACGAGCATTGTCAGGTCCGAATTTCATAACAGAAATATGTTTAGAAATATGACAAAGTAAAATAATTGTAAAGATTATTAGCAAAGTCATCGAATAATAATATAAAATACTCAGAAAGTAATATTGAGAAGTAAGTGACTTTAGTTAATGACTTTGAGTTTCCAATTTACTTCTATAAATCTTTTTATAACGCCACGATTTTTAATTAGGCTTTAAATGCCAATATCAGGGCAAAATGCCTAAGGGATTTAGTGTAGCCATTGTGCCACTTTTTAGGCGATAGTGCCAATCCTTCATTTCAGATAGCTTAATATTAAATTGTTCAATGAAACAATAGGTATCTGACAAATGAAAAAAAAATAATCAGGGTAGGAAAAACCCGAATGCTCGCAAGGTTAGTGAAAACCTCGAGATTTTAAATATATTTGACGTAATTTTGATGACTTATATGAGACTCACGCATCCGCTAGAACGAGTCAATAAAATCTTTCAAACAAATTCTATTTCGTTATTTTCATTTTTAGGACCAAAACACGCTCATCGATTATATCGATATTATTACATATTGCATGAGAATAAATTCCAACTATTAATGTTAAGTACAGAAATAATTTTAAAAATATTACATAAGAATGAAATTTTAATTTGTGATCGAATATTACATAAAATGAACTTTGAAGATTTGTGTGAAAATAATTGAACTTGAAAATGCAAATTTCAATAATAATTTATTTTAATAAACTGCCCACAATCCAAAATGTTACAGAAATAAAGGGGATAAATTCAAATTAATGTCAATAATAGCAATGTAACTACCCCCATAGAATAGAATTTCGAATTAAAAATTGCAAGAAAAAATGGAAAATAGAAATGTGCAATGTTTGAATTATTGATACAAAATGATTTCATTTTAAATTCAGTTCAATTTATTGGCGTTATATTGAACGTAAAATTTCCTTCTCTACAAGTTTAATAAATTTTATTTTCAAAATTAGTAAGCGATTGAGTAAATTTGTTTTCTATTATATTAATTGCGTAAATTAACGATAATATTTTTTTTTTTATTGAATTTTTTATAATTGTTCATACTGAATGTAATTTCAATTATTTGCATTAATAGTATAAGAAGCTTTATCATAATTCTATTTTGAAATTTGAGTAAAGAAATATCACGCAACATTCGGTTTCAAATTTTAACAAGACACGAAATACAAATTTGCTTATGATGTATTAGCTTCGCTAATTTTTATGAATCTTGATGTATTCTACAAAATTTGGTGAAGTATTAATTGGCGTCATATTTTTATTCAATTGAAATTCCATTAATTTTATATTTTAGCTTTGCTTTTTAAATAATTTCATCGTAATTCATTTTGTTTCATTTGACATACTAATATTTTCATAGTTGTATTTTTATTTTTATGGATAATAATTATGAATAACTATGAATTTCGAGCGTTCAAAGCAGATATAATAAGACCAATAACACAAATAGAATTTCTATCATCTTAATTATTTATTCACTTATAACAAAAGTAATTTTGATGCATAGTATCAATAATTCACATGGTAATAAAATACACAAAAAAAATATAATAATAATTTGTATCAATGATTCCGAAGTTGAATGGCCACTCATATTTCATTAATACTGACATACTAAATAAAATAATTTCAAATTAATATTTTTATATTGTATATTTTTATAGTACAAATAGAATGTTCAAAATAGAATTTGAAAATAAAAGTTATAAAATCAAGAGAGTCCAGGAATCTATTAATATAGAAGTATGTGACAACACACAATTGTAAGACAAACTAGCTGTAAGTGGAATTCTGTCTTAAGGCAATTAAGGCATCGTGCCTTAAGGCAAATTGCTGGAACTTCCCGTACCAAAAATTATTATTTTTTTAAAAACGATTAACATTTTTCAAAAAAATTTACTTCGAAAAAATTAGATTTTTGAAAAACTATAAAGGGTATGGGCGTGTTTCCATACAGAATTGGCCCCACCCTGGTATTTAAATCATTTTGATGCCATTTTATAGGTATTTTTGAGAAAATTCGATATACCAAATTTCAAATCCGTAGCTAATCATTTGGCCGAGATATGAGTGAAAACATGTAAAAGTGGCCCCTTTTTTCAAACTCACATTTTGTCGGAAATATGAGAGATATCGAAAAACTGTTTACGTCATTCTATTTGTACTGATCTTGTCTATATTATTTATAATGAATAATGTTAAAAAATTGTCATTTACTGGATGAAAAGTTGAAAATAAGTTTTTATTTGAAATTTTCGACCAGAACGGTTAATTTGACTACTTTCTAAATAGCATCGTTTAAAAGCCTGTATATTTTACTTTTATTATCCAACATTATATTTAAATCGGTGTGGAACTTTTTATAAAAAGTTGAAAAAAACGAAGGTAGTACACGCAGAACCCGTAGAATATCCGTGTAAGTAGCGTCTCTCAATAGCAAACCAGTGCACATTGCGCTTGGCGCGCATCGGAAAATATTCTATATAAAGGTAATACATATTTAAAAAATAACACTAGATATATACATTTATGTCTTTTATATTCATATATTTATGTATATAATTATTGTGGTTATATATTTATATGCAATGTTTTTTTGTTTTGAAATTATACCTAAAACTTTATTTGCTTTTTATATTTTATATTTTATATTGTTACTGTTATTATATTATAACGATAGAAATACATAAATAAATAGTCACTATATTTACCATAGTAATATGGAAGTTAAGTTACGAAGTTATTAAGACACTTTTAATCGTAGTCGCTATCATTGTTAATAGAAACTTGTGCAAAAGTTTTTATTATTTTACTAATCTTAGTAGAAACGTCATTATATTTCGAAACCAATTAATAATAGTGATAATGGATCCAATAATTAATCAAATTGTATGATATAGATTTTTAAAAGTTTATTGATATGTAAACAATATAAATCAAATAGGTCAAAATTTTGCCTACATAATCATTTTAATGCTGCATGTATTGACAAAGCAGACACACAATAATTATGCAACTTGAGCGAATTCATATGATATTAGATTGCATACTGTATCAAATAAAAATAATCTAATAATGTAACTAATTATTGTTTATAATCTGATCTGGAGTGTGGATCTACCAACATTGAACCCCAACCCATACCTAGACCTACTAACAACTACTTATATCATTTCAATACATATATAAATACACACATATATACACACACATATATTCATATATATATATATATATATATATATATATATATATATATATATAAATTTAGTGTCACAGGCGTTGTCCTCGATGGACGCCTAAAATACTGAACCGATTTAAAATTGGTTTTGCTCACCGTGTACATATGGATCCCATTTAGGACATGGGATATAATAAAAATCTCAATTAATAGCCGAAATTTTATATTATTTAATTAAAAAACATTTTGACATTTCGCCATAGTTTGAGTTCTGTCGAGAGTCTACCACTCTAGACAAAAACCATAGAGTCACAAATTTGATGCAGGAGTTAACGCATTACGATGCGTTTCTATGAGCTACGGTGACGGTTGGAAACATATTATGTATTTTTATGTTGCCAATTGTGATTTGATAAGAAGCATACGGTGAAATATATTTGTGAGGTTAGGTTATTATATGTCAAATGCTTATTGCAAGCGGAGTTTTAGCAGAGAATATCACCATTTACGGTATGTATATTAATATATTGAACACCGTTATATTATTACACGATACAAATGAAGCATTATAACCAAATTTATCATTTTCCTAACAGCAACTAACTCTAATAACAACTAAATCTAATAACGCACAGTGGTAAAATTCAAATATTCAAATGACTACTATGGATGATTAACGTGCAGTTGGTTCTGACTATTATTAATTAAGTTAATTGTATTGATGGTGCACACTATTGAGTCTATTGAAAAATAACCATGTAAGTATTAAAACATAGAAGTGTTTCATAGTGAATTCATCAAACAGGAAACTACAATGAATAAAATGTGCTAATATTACAGCCTTCAACACATTGTGTTAACATTACAGCCCAATTTTGACGAAGGCAACAAACATGCTCCAATATTTTCAGGCAATGAACTTTAGAAATAAAAAAGAAGCCATGTGCTGCAAGAAAGTTTTAAATAAGAAGTGATTCTTTTAGAATAAATTTCTTCGATACCATCAGATTGCACGATACCATTTAAGAGGTAACAATTTCTGATACAATTAGCATTTGCGATGACTATCACCATGGCTCAGGGACAAACAATGCCCGTTTTTGGACTTGAATTAGAAAATCAATGTTTTTTGCACAGGTAATTATATGTTGACCAAAGAGGATTTGGTCCAAAATATTGTGCATCAATTGGTTTTAAGCTAGATTTATAAAAGCATTCATTATTGAGTAATAATAATGGAATGGGAATATGTGATACAGCTATATGAAACAAGTAAATAATTAAAATTAGAATAATGTATGCATAGATAAGTAAGCATAATGTATGTAATATAATAAATTAATTATATAGTATATATTTTTTATATGTCGTAATATTTAAGTTTAGAAAAATATTATGCAGTCAATTGTATGTTTGCATAATGGTATTTATGAAATATATGTATGTTGAAAGTTATATAGGTGGTGTTTTAAATTAATAGTAAATTTGCTTAGAATATTATATATTATAATTCTTCGTAATTGAAACGAGAATTATTTAGAAGTGTATTTTTAATAATATTTAAATATATAATTCATATATATATATATATATATATATATATATATATATATAATTTAAATATCACTAATTAAAAATTGAAAAATAAAGATACTAATAGAAAATCTTCACAATCAACTTAAATCGAATACATTTATAAGTAAAAGCATCGCTTGATTACTTATGATAAATTTTATAAATTTTTTCTAAACTTTAATTTATCGTTTTACGGAAATTTTTATCAATAGAATTGATCCAGGTTGATCCATGTTGTTGTTGTTCAAATAATAACTATAATTTTCACTGCAAAGGGGCAAAATATTTTTGATGGCAAACCAACGTTTGCCGGGTCAGCTAGTATATATATATATATATATATATATATATATATATATACGCATACACATACACACGTATATATATATATATATATATATATATATATATATATATATATATATATATATGTATATATATTATATATACATATGTATACATACATACAGAAACACATATATACATACATACACATATACACATCACACATACCTACATATATACATAAAAACACCCACATATACTCACATACATACAACCATATTAAACATACACTTATACTTATAAACATACACATATATACATATACATACCTAAGTACATAAAAAACTACAAAGTATTAATAAGATTTAGATATGTATCATGTAATATATTGGTATCTGTCCGTAAATTTACTGTATTATACGTCTGAGCTATTAACATCGATTCTGCAATACTTCTTTTAAATAAATTTTTTTCATATTAAAATATGTGCGGATTATTGAAATCGAAACCATGGTTGTTCGAGATAGCGTGGTCTACGAGTGTAGTTTTTTGTTGTATGGTATGGAAAGTACACTTGTAGGCCACGCTATCTCTAACAACCATGGTTTCGATTTCAATGTGTATTTAATCCTCCTAAACTATAATTCGGATTTTCATGAATCTACTTGAAGTTTGTTCGGGAAATTTTCTAGAATTTTTAGATTCATAGAAATATAGTTAGATTTTAGAAATAAATGGAAAAAGTTACAAAAAACCGCTTATCATTGTTTGCCCTTGAAAATATTTAAGGCATGGTTTGACATTAAAACAAATGAATACTGTCATTTGCCAAACATTTCCAGTTCAAATATGGTACGCAATTATATAAATTATAGGCAACATTTTTGAAGCAATTGTTTTGGATAGAAACTTTCAAGGTGATATTGTAACTATCCCGCGAATGCTATATATTAATTCTTTCTGAATTTGTTATACCTTTTAAACTACTTAAATTTTCAACACGTGGGTCTTATGCTATGAGCTATGACCATATATCACAAAGGCAGACGATGACTTTTCGTTTGATAAATTTGGAAAATCAATGTTTTAGTTGTAAATAAACAAAAAATCATTTATTTATACATCCACATCTACAGGTATGACTGAAGAATTGTATAACCCTTGGAATTAATTAAATTGAGCTATTGGAAATAAATTTGCAGTGTATAATTTTTAATATACAATTTTATTGCACAATTTTTTAATATTTTTTAAATGAATAATTAAAGTGTTAACTGTGAGAATTGAGAATAATCATTTTATTTGAAACAGTTCTTCATCTAACGTCACTCATATATTGGTGTAAATAGTAATTCGAAAACCAATAATGATTATTTTTAACTGAACGGTATAAATATTATTAAAGGATATTAAAAAAACGTAGATGTGGGTACAGGACAACGTCTGTCGGGTCATCTAGTATATATATATATATATATATATATACATATACTTGGTATATGTACATATACATTGTATATGTATATGTATATATAATATATGTTTTCGAAACGAAATTGAATCTTTAACAATTGTTGTATTTATCTGCAAGGCTTGGTTTGCTGAAATTACATTTCTAGCTACAACGAGTATTCGAATTTCATGTCGGAACTTGATGTTATTGAGCATCAGAATACTTACATACATTTTCAGCAACTCCTAAATCTTAGTCAATTTTTTTACCTTTGCAACCAGTGGCGGCGCTAGACCATCTGTAGACGTCGGCGAAATTAGTTTGCAAGGCCCCCCACCTCGCTTTTTTTTAGGAAAATGCTGAATTACAAAAATTGAATTATAGTTAAAGTAATGTATGATAAAATGAAATTTATTGCAAATAAAATAATAACATAAATAATTAAAATAAACGAATATTACATAATCTAGCATAATCTAACTTTTCGGTTTTTGCAGATGTTGCGTTTCGCCGTTACTTAATTTTCGAGTGAAATGAAATTTGGAAAAATGTCTATTATTTGCGTCTTTTGGGTAACTTTCGTCAGATATCCCTAAATTTTGATTGGATCCGTTTTGAATTAGGTCATGACGTTGTGCATTGTTTAATGGCAATACCCACATTCCTGGATCTAAGTCTATAAATGACTCTTTTAAATAAACTTCTTGTGCTTGATTTTTTGAATCATCGTTTCACTTTCCAACTCTTTATTGGGTTCGGACACTTAGATCATAGCAGATTTGCCTGATGTTCCAGGTAACGAATTTTCAGCTAAATTTTTGTTTGATACTAGCTCTGAAACTGAAGTTTCTTTTGGTGACTGTGAAACAGTGACACCAGTAGAACATTTCTTGAGAAATTTCATCATACTGGAACTCAGAGCTTGGTTGGACATAACAGTTACAGCATTTTTTTTTCTTTTTAATGCGCCGGATTCCCATTTTCTACCTATATCTCTGTCTCTAGCTGATCCTCCAGACATGATGACCTTAATTAGAAAAATACTGAAATTAAAGCATTATCTCAAACGAGAAGTTTATTTTCACCAATAAATTCGATTCACTCATTGTATGGTTTATCGACATTCCATGTTCTTCTTAATCGTTTGACAACAAAATTGGAACTAGTAGGTGTTAATTTATCTAGAAGAATGTTTCATGAACCGAATACGTATAAATAATCTACTTAATAAATAAGAATTCAGATTTAAACAAATAAATAAAAATTTTAATTGGTTTTCTTACCCTAAAAACAAATCAATATAATTTCCAATTAAATAATTAGATTATTAATTAATCATAATTTGTAATTGCAATAAATAGTTTGTTTGCAACGAACACGCACATGGAACGCAAGTAGACATGATTTGAAAGCTCGGATCATTATTCTAAAATTCAATGTATTTTTATAGATAAAACACTTGTCGTAGGCCCATGTATAAAAGTTTCTCCAAAAAAAATTCACAATTGATTACGAAAAAATGCCTCGGCTGATATCTTCAGGATTTTTATTCAAAACGTGCACAAAAAAATTAGAATTTTTTATGCTAACTTAAGAAAGGGCTCAGCCAATTGTCTTGCAAAATTAATCAACGCAAGTTCTTATAAAATTTTATCAAATTGTGATAACACCGATAAAAGGTAAAGTTTTGCTCACATGCTCACACAAACATTCATACTTCTTCCAATTTCAAACTATTCAGAATCCAACGTGTTCGTACGTGATACAAAAATTAGACTTTTAGCTAACGTTTTCTAAGCAACGGCTCTACGATTTCCAAAATTTATGAATCGTTTGTGAACTCATTATGAAAACTCTTTGTGTTTTGATTGCAATTGAGTGGTGAATAAATATATTGAAAATTTTGATAAAACCTTGTATAATGATATAGTTTTAACAAACATATTGAAATATTATAGACCTAAAAAAGTTAATTATAAAAACTGCTCAAAATTTTTCGGACGATTCAGAATTTCGAAATATTAACGTCTCAGTTTGCTAAATCTGATTTCCTTTTTATTAAGCCGATTATTTACATATGTTGGAATGCTTTTGCAATTGCCACTTACACCGAGTTTATTTTGATTTATGTTGAAAAATACATAATATTTGCGAAATAATATAAGTATTTATACATATTGATGTCGATAAGATCATTATGTTTAAAGTATTTATAGAAGTTGTAATTAACTTACCTTATAAACTTCAAAATATGATCCAAATCACAACTTAAAACACTTTTTTCATTAAAGATAATTACTTTACACTAATAAGCTAAACTTCAAGGTACTAACTCAATTTACTAACTCACTTTACACAACGCACTAAAAAAAAATGTTGTCTATACGATATAATATGAAAGTGTTGATTAAATTGAAGGAAAGATTGTTTACATTATGCTCTCCTAAGAAATACGAAAATTTAATAATCAACGGTGTTGACAGGCAATATTGATTGTGCCAGTAAGGCACTAATCACTTTTTTTGCTCGCGCAACAATACGAAAAAAACTGAATAATATCGAAAAATTAATTTTGAAAAAATTAAAAATTTTGCGAGGCCCTTGCGAGGCCACCCCAGGCGCGAGGCCGTCGGCGGCCGCCGACACCGCCGACGCCTCGCGCCGCTACTGTTTGCAACAATCATTGGTCCTGCTATCGGGTTTTTTCTAAACGAACTGCACTTAACCGTTTGGATCTATCTAGTTGTTCATAATTTCATCAGTTCATCATTTTGTTAAACAATAATATAATTTAAGATACTATTTATCAAAAACTTTTTAGTTGTATCTAGCCACATAATTTCAATAATATTATCTTTCTAAATATTTTTTATTACAGCGACAGATATCGTAATAATAATGCATTAAATTGTTTTCGATTATATATCAATTTAATTCATTCCTCTTCAAATTATATCTCTTATATTCGACTAATGATTTGCGTTATTCACCGTACAAATTGATGCTAATTTTCTACGGAATTTTCTCATTAGTTTTCAGTCGAGGAGATATGGTGTATAGTTGATATGTTAAATCGATTGGGTAAAAGCTTCGAAATATACCATACCCTACAATATTATAAAATTTATTTTTTATATTATATATTTAAAGATAAAAAAAGTAATTATGGTAATGTTAATTTATATTTTGTTTTTCTGTCTATTTTTAATATTAATTAGTTTTGTAAGCCATCATTATATAGTATACGCGGTGTTAAAATTTTGTATATAGTTTTTATTCTGATTATAATTGTAATTTTTTTGTAATTAATTTAAATAATAAAATGTGCAGTAACTATTTGTGAACATTATAGCGTAATTTTATTTGAAAGTCGCTACTTCTTTATAAAAAAAATAAATACTTATTTATAGCCATTGAGTATTTCTATCAAAATTATTATTTTTTCGATTTCATATTTAAAATTCGATACTTTTATAATAATTAAGTAATTCTATTGATGTTATTTTATTTTCAATTCTAAATTGAAATCTTTCAATGAGATCATTAAATAATTCTATTGAGAGTCGTTAATTTTGTAAATAGGTAATTATTTATAATCGTCAAATATTTCTGTTGAAATCACAATTTTAATTCCCAATTCTTATTTTAAATCAAAACAATGATACTTTTGCAACTTCATGAAATAATATAATAATAATTCTTGGTAATGTATCATATGTATCATAAAAATCATATGGTTACTCTATTTCTAGAGCAAACTTTTATTTCTGTGTGCAATAAAGGGTAGTTAAAAACTTCAATTGAAATTATAATTTTAGGTAAATGCATAAATCCTCGGAATTTGTATTCATTTCATGTCTCAGCTTGTTAACTTCACGTAGGGTAAGTTATAGTAATCGCAAAAAAATCGAAAATGAACATTTTTATATATCTTTACGTTTACGTTTCTGAACATTTTGGCATACTTTAGAAAAAAATTATGTATGTGTGTATGTGTGAGTGGGGATACAAGTTTTTGTCGACGATTTCGGGAACACGGCTCAACCAATATCAATTATTCAAAAAACATTCGATTGCCATTGATAAGTATTGACGTACTGATTAGTTTTTGGCTAGACACGTCTAGCTGTTTCAAAGATGCGGTGCAAAAAGTGCCACAAACGGTAACTCAGTTTTTAAGAGAACGGAGCGTCCGATTTTAATCATTCAAAAAGCGTTTTACTTATATTGAGAAGACGAAAAACTGATTAAATTTTCATGATGGCAGGTCTAGCAGTTTAGGAGATCTAGTAAAAAATTAAATGAATGAAGTATAAATGATCATTAGACACATGCACATCAAATTATTTAAATGAATGAATAAATTCTGTTCTTATTTCTATAGGTTCCGTGTTTGTTTACATTAATGATACGGGAAATGGTTCAAAGACTGTAGAAGGTTTGTCAATAGACAAAAAGTACAGAATATTTTGTATTGAAAAATGTTTGGAAATATTCTCTAGTTGGATCATTTTTAAGTCGTTAGTGAAGTATTCAACACAGTTTTATGATTGTTAAGTATTTTTCTTTTTGATATAAATTAGCCTATACTAAATTCATGAATGAATACTTTCGTCACAAAACGATACTATTTTATAATTGTTTAGTCTTTTTCTTTTTGATATGAATTAGCCGATACTAAATTCATGATTAAATACTTTTGTCACAAAACGATACTATTTTATAATTATGGAGTCTTTTTCTTTTTGATATAAATTAGCCGATCCTAAATTCAAAAATGAAAACTTCCGTCACAAAACGATATTATTTTATAATTGTGGAGTCTTTGTCTTTTTAATATAAATTAGCCGATACTAAATTTTTAAATGAATACTTCGTCACAAAACGACAGTATTTTATAACTGTTGAGTTTTTTTTTATATAAATTAGCCGATACAAATTCATAAACTAGTGGGGTGCCTTAAAGCAAATTGCTGGAACTTTTCGTACCATAAAGAAATGTTCGAGAATTATTAAAGGTTTTCATATAGATTGGTATAAATATTGTAACATTGCCTAATATTTATAAGAATTATAAAAACTGAATTGCAAAGTTAAAATTATTTATTCAAAGTATATTAGAACTTTAGTCAGAATTAAAAATAAAATCTGAATTATTTTCGATATACAAAAAAATTTGAAAAAAGAATTTTTATTCCAAAAGCAATAAGTTTCTTAAAACAAACCGAAAGTTCTTTGAATCATTCAAATCGGACGCTTAGTTCTATTAAAAACTGCAATTTTTAGCAGAATTAGCCCTGTATCTTTGAAATGGTTGGACTTGCCAGAAACTAATCATCACTTCTCCTCATCATTACAAACTAAATATTTTTAGATCATTTAAATCCGATGCTCCGTTCTCTCAAAATATCGATTTCTATTTTCGGTACACTTTGCACCAGATCTCCGAAACGGCTGAACCTGTCTTTGCCATAAACTAATCAGCACATCTCCCTATCAACAGAAATCGAATGTTTTTGAACCATTCAAATCGGTTAATCCGTGCGCTCAAGAACGTGGACAAAAATTTGTATCCATACGTACATACACACACACACATCCATTTTTTCTGAGGTATGCCAAAATGCTCAGAAACCTTCAAAACGTAAAGAAATGTAGAAAATTTCAATTACGATTTTTCAACGATTACAATAACTTACCCTACGGGAAGTAAATGAATACTTTCCTCACAAAACGATACTATTTTATAACTGTGGAGTCTTTTTCTTTTTGATATAAATTAGTCGATACTAAATTCATAAATAAATACTTCCGTCACAAAACGATACTATTTATAATTGTTGAGATTTTTTTATATAAATTTAGCCGATACGACATAAATTGTAATGCCTTAACACAATATAGTTATTGAAAAGCTAAAGGACAGAGTTTGACCACAGGTCGCTTAACTAGTGTGTTATAGTCTAAGAGCCAGTGAACTATTTGACTAACCTGTTTTTACAGAGCCAGAAATTTTTTTAATGATATTTTATTATCGGCTCATTAAGAAAGTACCATTCTGGCAGTCATTCCGCGGTTGCGTCATCATCCCTTCAATTTGTGAAAATGTAAAAAAAAAAATTTTTATAACTTGCTCGCACAAGGCTCAAATTTTGAGGGTGTCTTCTTTTAACTGTTCAGAAAGCATATGTAAAAAGCCAGCCCATTCTGACGGTTGCAAGGGTCTGCCAGACGAGTACATAAAAGTCACGACATACATAATTGACTAATACACATGTATTTGAATAATTTATACGCCATTTTGAAGGTCATTTTGAAAACATCCGATATACCAAACTTCAACTTTGTATCTCACCTTATGGCCGAGATATCATTGAAAATATGCCAAAGTGGCCCCTTTTTCAAATTCAATTTTTGGCGTAACCATAAAAGATATCAAAAAAAAAATTACGTGATTCTACTCATATTGGCTTAAACCACATAATGTATAGTAATATATGCTAAATAATCCTCTATTATTAGCTAAAAAGGATAAAATAATTTTTCAATTAATGTTTTCGGATAGTGCGTTTTGTTTAATTACTTTATCATTAGCGTTATTTAAAAGCTTATTGTTTTCTTTTTTAGTACTGCAAATATGGTTCAAATCAAATTTGTGGAACACATTGAAAAATTGAAGAAACCAGAACCAGTACACCCGCGCTTTTGGAAAAAATATTTTCAGTACAAAATAATTGCTTTTGAAAAAAATATTTTGTTTTAATTTTTTTTTTCAATTTTTTTTTTTGTATATCGAAAATAATTCAGATTTGAATTGTAATTCTGACTTAAGTTCTAATATACTTTAAACAAATATTTTTAACTTTGCAATTCAGTTTATATAATTCTTATAAATATTAGACAATATTACGATATTTATAATAATCTATTTGAAAATATTTAATATTCCTCGAACATTTTGTTACGGTACGGAAAGTTCCAGCAATTTGCCTTAAGGCACGATGCCATACACACCACTAGTTAGATTTCGAATTAGACGGATTGTTCTGATTCGTATTTGCAAAATTCTTATCAGTATGCAACAATGTATGATGCTGTCTTATATATAAGTTTTATTCGATCGACATGCAATTGCCGTCTTATGGCTTAAACATTTTACAAATAAATTTTAATTTTTTATACGTGCTTGCCGATCAGAAATTTTCATTTCTAGTAATTTTGAACATGCAAATATTGCGTGTTGTTCCCGACACACAAAGCACATCTTTTCATATTTACTTTTTAAAAGAAATGATCGACAAATTTTAGATTTTTGTCATTTTGCTTATCATATGTGTAATTGTTAGTTATAGAGGGAAGTACCCTAGTGGCGTTATAAATAAATCAAAAAATATTTTACGAAATTTTTATTAAAATATGATTTATGTAAGATAAGAAAGTTAGAAATCAAACTAAATTAACAAAACCGCAATCTTTAATAATTAATAACCGAAAAAAATAATTAATACTATCAATCAAACTTTGGTATCAAAAAATATGATTTTAAACATTGGCACCTAGTACCGGACATTTCAAAATAACCTGCATTAATCACATATATAGCCATCTCCACACTCTTGAATGTCTGCATATGTCTTTGACGAATATTCTTAGATATTGTACAAAAAAGTTACTATTTATCCCCCCTCTTGGCTGGGCCACACTGATGCTTTCAGCATTCACCATAAGCTTTTCATTCTTCGACTAGGAAATACAAAAAATGTTGATATGTAGTGACCATTAGCTCTCATACAGATCAAAATTAAATAATTGGAATAAATTACGTATATTCTCACAAGAAATATCAATATGTTTACTGTCCGGCACTAAGGGACGACTTAGTGTCCGGGGCTAAGGGACAGACATTTTCGATCATTTGGTGGCACCTACTAAAATTTGTTAAAAGATCTAATAATATTTTACTATTTTACGGATAACAATCAAGTACAACTTTTATCTTTGCATACCACTCAAATGTAAATGCATAAATATGCTAGAATTCCATAGATATTTAGATGACGCCGTAATTTTGCGCCTAAAACAGGAAACGGTTGCTTTCACCGTGGCCGTTTGCGTCACAGGCGAACCTTAGCGCGTGATCCTGTATCTGGGTATCTCCCGCGCCCCTTTCACTTGTATTTTGAAATGAAAAGATTTATACTTGCTTACATAATACGTGTTAAATAGAGTGTTTGACGCTTGGTGCCGTCCGGCGTTACGGGACTTCCCCCTACTTGTCATACCATAAACTTGACTTTTTCGCTTGTTGCGACTTATGGAGAAATTGGAGGAGATCTTGGTATTTTGGAAATTCTCCTTGATAAGAATGTTCAACTTTTTTTTGCAAAATATAATCGACTTTTGAGAATGACATAGATGTTATCATAAAGTCAAATGAATCACGAATGTTTAATTGTGAAAGGACTTGTACTGCTGTATCAAATTGCTCTAGAAACAATGCGATTTGTGAAGATGTAATGGTTTTAAACGATAAGAGCTATTTAAAGTAAGTGGTGGCTAAATATCGTTTATTCTAGTATTTTGTAATAGTGCTTCCCATAAAATAGGATAATTATTTGCAGTTGGTAATATGGAATGAAAAAATTTTAATACCGGACCTCCTAACGCATCTTTTAAAAAATGAAATTTGGATACGTTATCTAATCTTGTATTTTCATGAATTAATGCTTTAAATGTTTCATAAAATTGTTGTATATCGCCGAAAAATTTGGAAACTTCTATGAAGGGTAAATGATGTTTCAGAACACTGTCCGGTATCGACGAATTACACATATTATGATTATCCAACATTTTTTCTACATGCTTGATCTTCGCGTACAAGATTTCCAAGGCTCTTATGTCGGCATGCTCAGGAACAAAACTCGGATCCTCTAAATGTCTTAATTTGCTTATTTCGTCTTTTAATTTTGTGCATTGTTCTCGTGCATTCTTAATAAGGTATGAATTTTCAAGAAATTTTAACTTACTTGAAGTATTGTTAATTTGCTGAGAAATGTCATACGTTTCTTGCATTATTGAAAAATATATTTCACTCTTAGCTGTCAATCGGTCAATCTCTGCACCCACGACAAATTTAGGTGCCATCTTGGATTTTATTTTCTTAATATATTCAATAAATCCTAATCAAAATTAGGATCCGGCGTCGAAGGATTAATGTTACTGATTAGGGTTGGTTAGATCCTTTCGAAATAGCTTATTGTATTTGATTCAATAGCTATTCCAAGAATTTTGTAAAATTGAATATATTATGGAAAAAGCTCGATGTCATCTGCTTGGTCAGCGCCCCAGTCGGATGGCGGCTTGAAGTCCGGAATTCTCAGATTGCTTGGAATTGGATGCTGAAGAAGAAATTAACTACAAGAACACAAATAAGGAACGCTGGCTGCGATTGATAACGTATTTATTTAATAAAATAACATCTAACTCTCGAAAATATACCACAAAACTAGTACGGACGAACAAGCTCTTAAACGCTAATGACTATTGCTTATATGCAAATCTTCTAACTTTAGGATTGACAGAGATTTAGTGTTGTCCGATTCTGACAAGTGTATTTTACATGTACTATCTGTTGTCGTTTCGTCACATAACCATACTATTTTATAATTGTTTAGTATTTTTCTTTTTGATGTAATTCGAATTTGAAATTAGTATCGAAAAAATATTTTTTTAAACTAAAATATATTATAAAAATATTAAAAATGATGCTGATTTAACAGCATCAAATACAGGCAATAGGATTTATCATAATATTGTAATTCGATCTTTAGTGAGTTTCAGGTCTTCCTTGCAGTTATGTTTGATTTTGAGGAAAACTATTAAATATTCGATACTGAGTAGTATCGATACTTTTGCCACGATACTTTTTTGAAATTGATATTTTGCTTCGATATTTTTTTCAGTATTCAGTATCGATACTTTGCCTCGATACTCCACAACAGTATCCGCGCGTAATAATTTTACATTCATTCTTTATTCTATCCAATTAGAAGAACTAAAGCAAACCTTCCTATCGATAAAAGTTACAAGTTTAGCTGGTCCGGATCAAATGCCTAGTCTTATTCTTAAAGAATTTTATCCCATTTTCGTAGATAAATTTATGCTATGTTCAAATAAATGTTTCAATAAAGAAATATTTCCATCTCACCTCAAGCATTCGAGAATTTTCCCTTTTCTAAAAAAAATAATAAAGACGGTATAAATAATTACCGTCCCATTTCGCTTTTGATCTCTTTTGATAAAATAATAGAAAAAACCTTGTATACCACATTAAAATCTTTTGTTATATATATATATATATATATATATATATATATATACTTGTATATATTTTGTTAATAAATATATAACAATCAGCATGGATTCCGTAAAAACCATTTTACTTCCCACTCAATTTACAATTTATCTCATAACATTATTAACTCCTTTGAAGAAGCCATATTTTGTACAGCAATATTTTGCAATCTGTTTAAAGTATTTGATAGTTTTTCTCATAAATTTTTTTTGACAAATTACAAAATTGTGGTATTTGCGGACGTTCACTGAAACTATTTGCATCTTACCTGTCTAATCGAACACAAAGCGTTTACTTAAACTAATTGGTATTGGTAATCTGCCTTGAAGCAAGTTACATGAATTTTCCGATGTGTAAATAATCGACTTAATCAATAAAAAATATATTAACTTAAGAGTGATTAAAAGTATTTCGAGTGGATTTATTACACATAATTGAAAACGAACGAACACGTTAACTCGGATTATTTTCCAAAAACAAATGTTCAAAAATCAACAATTTTTATATTTGAACCAGTTTTCGGAAGACTTTAATGATTTCGTATTTTTATTGAGACTAAGTACTCTATTGTTATACCAAGTGAATCGTCTAATTTTAATTTTAGCTGATGTCAAAAAACCTACTCATTTTCTCATACTTTGATGGATTTTTAAAATTAAACTACTTGTCGTAAAGCCATAATATTTCAATAAGTTCTATAAGATCGTGATATATATCGCTGAAAAAAGTTCCATAAAAATCGGTTTAAATTTTTTTTTCGACAGTTAATTACAAGAAAACGACTTAATCAATAAAAAATGTATTAATTTATGAGTGATTTAAAGTATTTCGAGTGGATTTATTACACATAATTGAAAACGAATGAACACGTTAACTCGGATTATTTTCTAGAAGCAAATGTTCAAAAATCAACAATTTTTATATTTTAACCAGTTTCCGTAGGACTTCAATAGTTTCATATCTTTATTAAGACCGTAGATATTTATTAAAACTGAGAAACGCTCATCGAGATTCATCGAATGGCTTTTAAATTTTTGAAATCGGTCCAGCCGTTTTCGAGGAAACGTCGATTTAATGCAAAAAACCTTCAAACCATACACACAAACATGGCTTGAAACGTCGAGAAAACATAAAATTAACTAATCGGAATTTTTGATGACAACATAAACTTCTTTTTTGGGAAGTTAATAATGATTACGAGCAAATATTTCGATCGATTTTAGGGCCTCTCTAATTCCTCATCTATATTAATGATTTACCTTTTTGTACAAATATTTGTGATTTTATACTTTTTGCGGATGACACCAGCGTTATTACCAAATCTCCTAATGAATTACAACATAAATTAAGTGTGGTTATGTCAGGAATAGATAATAATCTCGTCTTGAATAACGATAAAACTTAAATCATATCATTTTGTACAAAATATCCTTTATCCAATAATATTACCTCTTTCACTATCAATAATTCAGCTTATAATTTTTTGCAAGTATCAAAAATTTTGCAATTTTGGGGTTTTTCATCCGAACTCATTAAAATATTTAAGTTTCGGAAAAGAGCTATACAAATAATTTTGCCTTTCCCTAGTAAAGCCTCCAGCAGAACCTTTTTCCAAAAAAAATATTCTAACTTTTCCGTGCATTTTTCTGCTGGTAACATTATCTTCCATCAAAAACAATTCGGAACTTTTTAACATCGCTTTTTTCTCTTCCAACTACAACACCAGACACAAACTTGTCATTGATTTTGATAAACATGACTTGACTTGACTCGAGGTGGTCTGGCCATTTTTTTTGAGTCTTCTGGTCGGTATGTTCTGTACAATGTGTTGAATGCTTGGGTTACTATGTTGAGCAATCTTTAAATGATATCTATTGCTGAACTTATTTATGGTTTCGCATACAGTGTCGATTTTAAGGTCACTACTATAGAGCATTAACGATTGCTCTTAATATTTTATTTTGTATTCTTTTTATGTTCGATGCGCTTGCACTTCCTCACAGCTGTATTTCATAGGTCCAAAACGCTCTTATAACAGCCTTATAAATTAGCAGTTTGTTCTCAAGCGACATTTTCGACCTTTTTCCTATCATCCAATATAATTGTTTAATTTTGGCTTTTATCTCTTTGCACTTGTCTTTAAAATGTAGTTTCCACCTTAATCGGCGATCTAATTTTATTTCTAGGTATTTTATAATACTGCATGTAGGGATTTTGATGTCATCCATAAATACATTAATTTTGACTTTTTGTAGTAAATGTCATGTGTTTCAATTTATTTTCGTTGATATCAATTTTCCATTTTATGAGCCAGAGCTCCAATTCGAAAAGGTGATCTTGTAGATTTAGCGATGATATTGTAGGGTCGTCGTGGATTGCCATAAATTATGGTGTCGTTCGCAAATGTTTCAAGAATTGTATTTGGATTAGTTGGGATGTCATGTGTAAATAGGGTAAATAACTGAGGTTTCATTATGCTTTCCTGTGGCACTCTGGCGTTTATAACGTAAAATTGCAAAACTGCGCTGCCTACTTTCACTCTAAAGTAGTTATTTCCAAACTTTTTTGGGCTCCGCCCCATATTGAAGTATTTAAAAAGGTTATGCCCCCCTTATATATATTTTTTTTGTACCTGAAAAATGTTAACTTTCAAGATAAAATCACTATTAAATTGTTATTAATGTTATGTTAACAGCCGCACTTATTGTTAGTTGCCGACCTTTAAACTATTTAAGGAAACAATAAAAATCAGTTTATTTTAAATTAATTCCATCTATAGTTTCTAACAGCGAGTAAAAAACTTACTTCGTATTTTTTGTTTACCTGTTTTCCGCTTTTGAAGCCTTGTATAAAATTCTGTTCGCGTTAAACTTCCCAATTAACTTTAGTAAAAAATATCACTTTCTTGTGCATGAATCTTGTCACTGATTTTAAGGCACTTGTGCGAAGCAATCAGAAATTTCGTTTACCTATTTTTTTGTGATTTTCGTAAATTTGAAAATAAAAACTTAAAAGTAGAAGATTAGAGCTATGTGGATATTTAAAATTTTTGCATTCCGCAACATTCTCTTTCATAATGTTTAGTTTTATATAAGCAGTTTATCGCATATATCATATTCAGATTATGACGGGTAGTTATAATTTTTCCATAAAGTGATGAGAAAAATGCAAATACAAGCTAAATTTATTCAGGTCAACCCAGGACAAAAACATGACTCCGACACCAGGAAAGCAACGTTAAAAACTAGGACGGTACCGACCAAACCGGCACACTTTAGTTAGATCTAATAATCATTTTTTGGTAACTGTTTTACCGATCATATACTACATTACATACAAATCACCTACATTTTTAAATTCCCCCCTGAATTTACAAATTGCCCCCCGGTAGAGCATGCGCCCCACGTTGGGAATCACTGCTCTAAGGGATATGTTTGTTAAATATGATTTTATTAACATGTAATTTATGCCCGGAAAGCAATTTTTTATTATATTTTGAACAATAGACCATTGTGCCACACTTTTTTAAATGCCTGTTTTATGTCAATTAATATTGCGGAGCAGTATCTATTTTCTTCGAATGCTTGGCGAATTGCCGTTGTCACTCTGTGGCATTGTTGTATGGTCGAATGCTCTCCTAATTCGGAATTGGTTATATAATTTGACAGTAAGCTTATCTATTATTCCTGATAGTAGTTTTCTAGCATTTTTGACTATCATAATAATTTCAGTTTGTTTGAAGATTTTCGGTCAGTTGCCAATTCTTAATACGCATTAGTATCCAAAACTTAGACAACAAAAAATTCCATACTACCTTGGTTAAACATTTTAAATAATTAGCTTTATATGACATCGCAAAAATATCTCTATTTGATTTCAATAACTATTTTTTTGCATAATCCCTATCTTTTATCTAAGTAGTCTGATCATTTTATCTACTGTACAACCATTTCTTTCCTTTCAAGTTTTTTTTTTGATTTATTGACTTTCTATACGACTACATTAGCCATTTACAATATACATAAGTTTAATCTCAAATATTTCATTTAAACATTTCATAGTATGACTAGGGTAGAGCGGGGCTAGTTGAGCATAGGGGCACGTTGAGCAATCAAAATATCTCGAAAATTATTCACCGTCCGTTTAGGCATGTACGCCAGTAGTAGTGCCTCGCGATAACGTTGTGCCACATTTTTACGAGCAGGACCCAAAATTGTGGTTTGCTTTAGCGGAAAGTGCAGGATGAAAGTGTAAAATTTCATACGGTCATTAGTAAGTTGGACCCGCGGTATACGTCGGAAGTTTGCGGTATAATTCTGAAACCCCCTAAAGACAATCCATATAGTGTGTTGAAACGTGAATTGTTGAAACGGTATGACATTTCCAATGAAACAAAACTACGTCAGTTGTTGGAAGGTCAGTAAATGGGTGATAGATCTTCATCACAGTTTTTACGGCACCTACGCTCATTAGCGGGTTCAGCTGTTTCAAAAGAAATGCTAAACTTAATGCGGTCGTCGCGATTGCCTACGCATGTGCAAGCGTTAATATCTGTACGGGAAAACAGTGACATAGATTTAAATGCGAAAGCCGCCGACAGAATTATGGAATTGGAGACAGTATCGGGTGCAACAACAATGGCGATTGCAAGCACATCGCACGCGGATGATTTTTATGGCAACATCGCGTCAGAATTGCGGAACATGCGAGCGGAGATTTCTGACTTGAGAAAACAGGTAGAGAACCGACGAGACGGTTCATCCCTTCGTCGTATAGTCCAGTCATTTTAGCATTTTACCTCGGAATGTGAGATACCAAGCTGTAAGTTTGTAAATAGTTGTATATTTACATCCAAAAAGTTGTCTCAAAACCTACATATGGTAGGGTGTGCGCAACTATTAAATTTCGGGGTCAAATGTCACAAAAATCGCGGTTTTTCGCTTTTTTTGTAAATATCTCATTTCCTATGGGTTGTTTGCTAATTACGTTTATAATCAATATTGTAGAATACAAAATTCTCTACAAATTTTGTTTGAAAAAAAATTTCATACGGTGAACCGTTTTCGAGATAGAGCGCGGAGAGCGCGCGGTCACAGCATCACAGTCATCCGGTGCCTCCGGGTCTAAAACGCGCCATATATAGTTGATAAACTATCGATAGATCAACGATTATAAATATTTGTCAATTTTTATTTACTATTATATTATATTTTATAATTTTTTCCTAACCTGTTCACTTTTTATTCAGTATTAATTTATTCAACAACACTTACCTGCTCATGTAATTGCAAAATTGTTAATGAAAATATAAGAATTATATTTGAATTTAAACCTAATTAATATTAATAAATTTTACATGATAAAAAAACAAATAAATTAGGAATTTATTTTTTCATTTAAAAATATCATTTGATACATTTATTTTTTTTTAAGTAAAAAAATGAAATAAAGGGTACAAAAACTACAATTTAAAATTTTAATCATCTTCCTCTTCATCGTCGTCTTCCGGCTGCTGGTAAATTTCAAACTGGTCTTCATTATCGTCTGCAATGTCATTTGTCTCAAGTTCTTCGATAATTTCGGTGTCAGAAGTTCCATCTTCGTTAATGTCGCTCTGGTATGGTAGAGCATTGAAACAAGCTTGCCCATTACATTGGCCACAAACTAAAGAGCATTGCAAGTCCGCTGTCCTGCATCCGCATCGCGAACCACAACCAGTCTTGCAGTTGCAGAAAATTGTATTTAGCAAATGTTCTGGAGTAGGTGGTAAAATTGTCATAATAGGCTCCAGAATATCGTTTCGCATTGCCCAACCCCATACCTTTGGTTCCAAATCATGTCCTAACCATGTTTGAACTTAATAATATACACGTTTGAAATGTTGATGAGCAGCTGCACTTGTTGGTGGAATATTTGCAAGCTGAACAGGTTTATGAAGTTTTGTAGACTTGACGTAATGCATATAACGAAGATGATCGAAACTTTCACAGATTTCGGAGCATTATAGACTGCCAATAAGGTTTGAGTACCACTCTCTAATAATCTCTGGGCCGAACAATTTTCTTCCTCAAATGCTTTAGCTAGTTCATACCAATTTGTCAGTTCCTCAAAAACTTTTAAAAATGTTTTTTTCCCTTTTTAAAAAGCCCAGAAGTTGTGTCACATCCACTTAATGCGTGCAGAAATAAATTATGTGTTTTGCAATGAGGATAATTATCAAATATTTTAGTCGAGTATATCTCCGTTTTTACATTTCCTGTCCCAACTTTTTTAAAGAAAATTACTTTTTTGTGAGGCAGGGTACGCTCAATGACGTGTAAATCAATATCTTGTCCTATTATAATTGCAGTTTTTCCAGACATTGATACTTGAATTGCACTTTCAAAATAAGGACATCCGCATCATCTCTGGCTTATTTAGTAGTTATATTTGCAGCCTTTAAATTTGATTTGAATTGATTTGATAAAAAAAAATTTAAGAAACTGGTACAACTATTGTTTTATCGAAATGATTTGAATGATGACTTAATATGATTTTGAAAGTGCAGTTCTTGTCAGCTGCTTCATAGCTTTTACGTTCTTACTGTAGTCTGTAGTCTGTAATGCCTTTGTAAATAATTTATATATTTATCAAAAATAATAGAAAACGTATCTTCTCTGCTCCATACAACATGATGAAGAAGAAATCCGCCATCAATAATGAACGTCACATTATTTTCATTGAGAACAAAATCAATTATTGGGCTCATACTATCATACAATGCCATTATTATCAAATAGAGCTGTTAGATACGGACTCAATTCATATTGAAGATATTCTTCAAGATTACTTTCAAATTATTTGCTGACAGTAATTCTTTGGATGAGTAATAATGGATTCACTGCAACTTTACAATCATTTATTTTTACAGATTTGTTAACACTGGAAAGCGGCATTACTTTCTCGACAAAACTACAATTGTCGGATACTAGTTTATGGGATAATAATCATATTATGATTTAAGTTTTTTCCTTAATTATTTTTTAATTTTAGGAAACGGTGATCAGTATTATTGAATAGATATAGATTTAAGGCATGAAGAAAATGATAAAATATAATATAATAGTTAATAAAAATTGACAAATATTTATAATCATTGATCTATCGATAGTTTATCAACTATATATAGCGCGTTTTAGACCCGAAGGCACCGGATGACCTGAAGTGATGCTGTGACCGCGCGCTCTCCGCGCTCTATCTCAAAAATGGTTCACCGTATGAAATTTTTTTTCAAACAAAATTTGCAGAGAATTTTGTATTCTACAATATTGATAATAAACATAATTAGCAACAAACCATAAGAAATGAGATATTTACAAAAAAAGCGAAAAACCGCGAGTTTTGTGACCTTTGACCCCGAAATTCAATAGTTTGCACACCCTACCATATGTAGGTTTTGAGACAACTTTTAGAATGTCAATATACAACTATTTACAAACTTACAGCTGGGTATCTCACATTCCGAGATTCTTGCCTAATTTAACCTAAAATGACTGGGCGTGAAAAATCGTCCATAAGTTGCTTGAAAAGTTTCCTGGTTTAACACGACCAGACGGCGCTGTTAGGTTGCGCAAACACGCGATGCAGCACCATATAGAAACTAGTCCTGGACCGCCGGTGGTTTAAAAACCGCGGAGATTGACCCCGGACAGACTACTTGCTGTTAAAAAGGAATTTGAAGCTATGCTGAAATTAGGAACGTCTCGACCATCAAAAAGTTGTTGGGCAGCCCCGCTAAATATGGTTCCAAAAGGGTGTGATGAGTGGCGTTTATGTGGCGATTATATGGGTTTGAATGCGCGAACGAAGCCCGACAAATATCCAGTACGTCATATTTATGATTTCGCCCAGGCCTTAGACAGGAAAACTATATTCTCAACTTTAGACTTGGTGAAAGCGCTTAACCAAATTCCGGTGACGGAAGAAGATATCGCAAAAACCGCTTTTACAACGCCGTTTGGACTATAGAATTTCCATACATGACGTTAGGATTGCGCAACGCCACGCAAACATTCCAGAGATTTATCGATGAGTTGTTGCAAGGGTTAGATTTTTGTTACGCCTATATCGATGATATTCTTGTAGCTTCGTCGTCCGAGAAAGAACATATGGCGCACCTAGAGACTCTGTTTGGTAAACTTTTGGAATTTGGAGTAGTAATAAATCCAGCTAAATGTGTATTCGGCCAAACAAGTGTAAAGTTTTGGGGATATGAGGTTTTGGCTGAGAGTGCTCGCCCCTTGCCAGAGAAGGTTGAAGCTATTAGGACATTCACAAAGTCAGCGATTGCAAGAGCTGAAGCGGTTTTTTGGGCATCATCAAATTCAAGCGTTAATTGAGTTTCTGCGTGAGGATCCGAAGAATAAAATCTTGGTAGAGTGGACAGCGCATACGTCAGCTGCTTTTGAAGCGTGTAAGAAGAGTCTGGCTCAAGCAGCACTACTATCCCACCCACACGCTAATGCTCATTTAGCTATTTTCTGGGACGCAAACATTCCATTGGAGCCTCATTACAGCAGCAGGTCGCTAACAGCTGGCAACCCTTGACATTCTTTTTGCGAAAACTGAGCACAACGGAACGAAAATACGCAACTTACGATCGTGAACTACATGCTGTGTATAAAGCGGTGAAATACTTTCGCCATATGGTTGAGGCAAGAACTTTTACAATTTTTACTGACCATAAAGCAATAGTGTTCGCATTTATCAAAAAGGATAGTCAGTGTTTGCTTCGTCAATTCCGATATTTAGACTTTATCACCCAATTTTCGACCGATATACGTCATATGTCAGGAGAGAAAAATGTTGTCGCCGACGCATTACCGCGAGTGGAGTCTATAAGAAGTGCCGGAATAGATAAGAAGTTATTAGCAGCAGATCAGAGAATAGATGAAGAAGTAGTTAAGTTGCGCACCGAAAACAACACGTCACTCAAACTGAAAATTATTCGATTTGAGGACTAAGACGTGTCATCCTTTGCGACATCCCTACGAGAACAGCTAGACCGTATGTTCCAACAAAGTTACGGCGGGCGGTGTTTGATAGCTTACACGGATTTTCACACCCTGGTATGAATGCTACTATCAAGCTAGTTACACAGAGATATGTGTGGCCGTACATCAAACGGGATTGCCGCGAGTGGGCTCGATGTTGCATCGCATATCAGCGGGCAAAAGTCAGTAGGCATGTGCAGGCGTCAACGGGACAATTTAAACTTCCATCGGGTAGATTTGAGCACGTGCATATCAATATAGTGATAATACCATTGTCAGAAGGATATTGGTATTGCCTGACATGCGTCGAAAGGTTTTCTAGATGGCCGGAAGCAATTCTAATTAGAGACCAAGAAGCCTTCACCGTAGCGCGAGCCTTTTATTCTAATTGAATTGCAAGATTTGGTACACCGCTGCGGCTAACGTCAAACCAGGGAAGGCAGTTCGAGTCTCGAATAGTCATTACAAGACTACGGCATACCATCCCGAAGCCAATGGGATGGTTGAAAGATTCCACCGCCAGCTCAAAGCAGCTATCAGATACCATAGCAGTGAGAGATCGATAGAGATATTACCGACTGTTATGTTAGGAATTCGGGTAGCATGGAAGGAAGATCTGCAAGCTACTGTTGCGAAAATCGTATATGGAGAAGCCTTGCCATTGCCTGGACCAATGCTACACGTAACACCGACGAGTGATTACGGCGAAAAAAACTTTGTGAATAACCTGCATGGCCAGAAGAGAACATTTGATTTTGAACATTTAGCGACTGCGGAGAGCGTTTCCGTTCAAAACAAAGGCCCAAAGAGACCTCTGCAGAATCTGTATGAAGGTCCTTTTGAGGTAAAATCCAGATCAGCAAAAACTTTTGTGGTATGTATGCGTGGCAAAATTGTCACCTTTCTATCGACCGTTTGAAACCAGCATACACACTAGCGCCAGAAGAAAATGCTGAATCCATTCCGTCGCAGCCTAATGAGATTTCGCAAACAATCCAGCTGGAATCTGACAACAACAGCAGATCTCAACCGTTGAGCCCGACAGAGCCTCAGCCAATTGCACAACCAAACTCTTCAACAAGACTAGGACGCCGAGTTCGGTTTCCGCATTTTGGCAGGCCGGATTTTCCTGAACTTCGTCACTAGAGGGGGAGTACTGCTGGCGTATGGCAATGTCGCCATCGTAAGGGTCGAACCGGATGGTGCGTACAGATTGCTCAACAGCCAGTCGGTCCCGGTTAGTTGTCGCTATAAGATATCTCTGTACATAAACTGTTAATAAACTATTATTATAAATTAACATACGCATTTCATTGGTAATATACCAAAAGTTATGTGTTATTCTTCCATATAATTATAGTACTTTTAATATGCACAGAGATTCTGAGTATAATTCTGACGGTTTTTTTATAAACTCACTTTTATTTTGAAATTCCGAGTTGGGGTTAGTTGAGCATAGTTGCTAAACTTGTACTATCACTAATACAATTACCATTAACTTCCAAAAATTAATTATTATTTTTAAGATTTAAGCTAAGTCTATAAGTAATAATATAAAGAAATAATGATTTTAAACAAAAATACTGAATACGAGTATAATGGTAAAATAATTCCTAAGATACGATATTGTTTTGTTGATTCTACTTTTCATTAATTATTCAAAGCAAATTACTATAAGTTTTGTTTTCTCTGTCAATGCAGACTATAAATATAGAACTGGTTATTAAAAACTTATTTTATTAACTTTCCGTATGGCAAGTTATAGTAATTGCAAAAAAAGAGAACGGAGCGTCCGATTTTAATAATTCAAAAAACATTTTACTTGTATTGACAAGATAAAGAATTGATCAAATTTTCATGAAGGCGGGTCTAGCTGTTTCGCAGATCTAATAAAAAAAGTAAAAACTAGTGGTGCATGGCATCATGCCTTAAGGCAAATTGCTAGAACTTCCCGTAAAAATTCAAAACAAAACTAGCTGTAAGTGGAATTCTGTCTTAAGGCAATTAAGGCATCGTGACTTAAGGCAAATTGCTGGAACTTCCCGTACCAAAAATTATTATTTTTTTAAAAACGATTAACATTTTTGAAAAAAAAAATACTTTGAAAAAATAAGATTTTTGAGAAACTATAAATTGGACAAAAAATTACTTTTTTTTGAAAAAAAAAAAATTAAAAAAAAATAATTTTTTTTTAATTTTTTTTTTTTTTTTTTTTTTTTTTTGAAAAAAAATTTTTTTTTATTTTGACATATTGTGGAAGATCTGAACTTTTTTTCCAAGCAATCGTACTGCTTTAACTGCATAGGGACAAAATATAAAGCGCGTAAGCGCCGCGTCGCTGTCTAACGCATAAGCCTTGGTACGGAACCTATAGGAATGTTAATAAATTGTATACTTATTGTTAAAATCTCTATAAAATATCTGATAATTTGATGAGCATATGTCTAATGATCATTTTTGACCGCCAAATGGCTCATTTTTTAACTTTTTCCTCCATATCTCTGAAACCGCTAGACCTACCTTTATGAAAATTTTATCGATTCTTCATCTTGTCAATACAAGTGAAATGTTTTTTGAATTATTCAAATCGGACGCTCCGTTCTCTTAAAAACTGAGTTACCGTTTTCGGAACTTTTTGCCCCGTATCTTCGGAACGGCTAGACCTGCATTCGCCAAAAACTAGTCAGCACGTCTCCTTATCAATACGAATCGAATGTTTTTTGAATTATTCAAATCGGTTGACCCGTGTTCCCGAAATCGTCGACGAAAATTTGTATCCGCACATACATACACACACGTACATACATACACACACACATACACACACATACACACACACACACATACATCCATTTTTTCTAAGGTATGCCAAAATGTTCAGAAACCTTTGAAACGTAAAGATATATAAAAATTTTCATTTTCGATTTTTTTGCGATTACTATAACTTGCCCTACGGGAAGTTAAAAATGCCATTTGGCGGTCAAAAATGATCATTAGACATATGCATATCAAATTATCAGATATTTTATAGAGATTTTAACCATAAGTATAAATTTTGTTTACATTCCTATGGGTTCCGTACCAATGTTTATCCGATAGACGGCGACGTGGCGTATAAAAATGTTAATCGTTTTTGCAAAAACAATAATTTTTGGTACGGGAAGTTTCTGCAATTTGCCTTAAGGCACAATGCCATGCGCCCGACTAGTTTCATCACTAATCGACATTGAACCTATGATTTCATTATACTTTCTTAGTGCTCAACTTGCCCCACCTATGGGGTACATTGAGCATACTTGACTTTTTGCATTTAAACAACTGTAGCTTTTAAATTTTACTTATTACCAATAAATAGTATTAACACTTTTGTTAAGCGATAAACAACAAATCCATTAAGCCATATAGCAATTTATTGAGACTTTTCATTGAGGAGCTACATCCGTTTAAGTTAAAATTTGCTCTACTAGCCCCGCCCTACCCTACATAATATCTACACAGATGTTTTTTACTATATGTAGAGACCTTATTCTAATAAATCTATGATACCTACTTGTCACCTCTCATTTATAATCATTATAATCATTTATAATTTTATTTTATTGGATTTAATATAAGTATATAGGGCACCATATATTCTTATATCTGTCAAGAGTATTATAAAATTAGTTGGAAGAGAGATTTTTTGACTTATTATTTCATCTCATAGTTTTGTCTGTGCTTTTCCCATCTTTTACATTCCACAACGACGTGCTCTGCATTCGCCTAAGTCGCTTCACCCAAGCAATAGCAATTAGGATCGATATCGATCTCAATTCTGTTCAGGTGAAACGGAGCGTATGTATGATTGAGTCTCAATCTGTATAATGTAGCGTAAAACGACCATCAAATCATTCTTTCAAGTTTACTTATGATAATTTTATTTATGAAATTTTGCTAATTAACTACCCGAAGGAAAAATTTGTTTTCATCAAAAAATCCGATTTGCTAATTTTAGGTTTTCTTGGTGTTTCAAGCCATTCTGAATCGAATGAGACCAAATTTGGAAAAAGTATGTGTGCACGTGTGAACAAATAATTTGCCGTAAATCGACGTTTCTTCAAAAACGGCTGGACCGATTTCAAAAATTTAAAAGCTATTTGATGCACTTCGATGAGGACTAATGTTTGTCAGTTTTGTGCGATTGGCCGAGCCGTTTCTTTATAAATAGCAAAAAAGTGAAACAAAATTTGTTAACGTTTTAGCCCGCAATTCTGAATCGATTTTGAAAATTCCAAAACTCTTCGAAAGATAATGGCTGGGAATAGTGCTGAAAAATTTTTGGTAGAGATCGTGGCCGTTTCCTTGTAATAAAGTGTTAAAAAAGAAAATCGACGATTTTCATAATTATTTTTTGCCGATAGATACCATAGTCTTATAGATCATACTAAAATATTACAGACCCACTACAACTCGTTTAACTTTGAAAATTCGTCAAAGTTTGCAAAAATTGGTATCGTTTTTTCAGCATTTGTCGAAATTAGATCGTTCATCAACGTTTGCTCAAAAACGCCTGAAACGATTTCAGAAATTTAAAAGCCATTTGATTTATCTCCATTATCGTTTCTCAGTTTTGTGAGACGATCGGCCAAGCCGTTTTTTTTTTTGTAATTTGGAAAAAAGTATTAAACTTTTTGTTCACATTTATGCTCATACTTGTACTACCAAATCGATTTTGAAAAATCAAAAGCTGTTCGAAAGATATTAGTTGGGAATGACGCTGCTCAGTTTTAGGTGAAAATCTACCGAGGCATTTTCTTGTAATTAACTATTGAAAAAAAAAAATTTATGGAACTTTTTGTGGCGACATATATCGTGGCCTTATAGAGCTTACTGAAATATTGCGGCCTTACGACAAGTAGTTTAATTTTAAAAATTCATCAAAGTTTGAGAAATTGAGTAGTTTGTTAAAATTAAAATTAGACGAATTACGTGTTATATCGATAGAGTACTTGGTCTTAATAGTATATACCACAGGTAGGGAACCTGCGGCCTCGAAGCTGCATGCTGCCTCCGGGAGGTTCTCGTGCGGCCCCTTGTCGTCTAGTACAAAATAGCAGAGTTACTTTCAAACAACTATTGTACATCAACGTTATGACAGTTCCGAGAAAAATTACACCAAAAACTGTCATATTGTAACATGACATCAGATTACTATCCTGAAACACAGGCTCTTAGGCAGTTTCAAAATAGAGATGTAATTAATATAATATATTAATATTATTTAAGATAAGCAATATTTTCGATATCGCAAGACATCGCTTATTATATGATTCAAAAAGTATTATAAAAAAATTAACAGTGCAAAAGAAGCACCCGGGTTGAAGATTTTTATTTTATCCGTAGTAAAATGATAAAAATTTATACTTCTCGAAACCAAAAGCAAATCCGCAGCTTTGGCGGAGATCGGAGCAACCAGATTTTACCTAGATATCGTGGCAATTTTATGAGACCATAGTTATAAAATGAGACAAAACTATACTTTTTCTCTCATAAAATATAAAAATATATTATTGAAAATTGTAACGTTACGTTTAATGCATTAATCCTTTTTTGTTATGATAACTATTGTCATGAATGACAACAAGCAGTAATATTCATACCGAAAGTTCACAAATGAATTTAATCGGGTTTTTCCAAAGCCCGAAATTCTCTAAACTAACTGTTAACACCTTATATATAGAAATATATATATATATATATATATATATATAATTATATACAGTAGAATCCGCTTAGTATGACATTCAAGGGACGGCGAAAAATCGTCATACTAAGCGGTCGTCATACTAAGCGTACTGAAAAAAAAAACAAAAAAAAAACATTTTTTGGCGAATATGTTATTAATTTCAGTAATTTAATACAAAAATTAAGGTAAAAAATGACACATACTAACAAATTGACAAATTTAATTAAAAATATGACATAACAATGCATTTTTTAATGTAAGAAGTCTGTAATTTTTGCTTGAATTTCAATTACTGGGTAAAAATAGTAAAAAATATAGAACTTTACTTATTCAGTAAATTATAGCAGATGTTATCGCTTCCAAATTTCGAACACCAAGAATGAGCCTACTTATTTTTTGCACGAGGTCGTCCATGCCGAAAGTTGCCAAAGTTTCCATAGCGCGAATCTCGTGCAACATAGAGACCTGAAGGTATGTAGCGACCTGACACACAAGGGTAGTTCACAGTGGTGCCATACCATAACAATGTGCAATGAAAAACATGAACTTTATGTTATCGGAGGTGTAAAATCATGTCGGTCATTATACTTGGACCAAATTTTTTTTCAAAAATGGGTCATTATAAGCGAAATGTCAATGTAAGCGAGGTCAACATATCCGACTAGACAGCTGTTTTTTAAGAAATTTTATATGGAAACCAAACTGCCTTTAAAATTACGTCATAATAAGCGGTTGTCAATATATCCGGCGTCATACTAATCGGATTCTACTGTATATATATATATATATATATATATATATTTATATATTTTTTTATTTCAAATAGTTATGTAACAATAAAAATATGAAAATCAAATTCAAATCAAAAGACTTTAATATCATTTTTATATAAAAATAAATGTTTAAATGAAATTAAAAGAAACTAAAATTCGATTTTATCGAAACGAAGTCGATTTTATCTCATTACATACTTTCGAAACATACAAACTTTTTTTTCCGATCTTCAAGAAAAATGAATGAAATTTCGTTCGATTTCCTTCGACACCCAGAAATTTTACATCACGACATTTATTGGTCATTTTGTCATAAATTCCTCAGATTCCTGGTTGCCTAGTGGATGGGAACCATAAAGGTACCCACCTACTAGGCAACCAGACAACCGAGCAATTTATGATAAAATGACCAAGAAATGTCCAGTTGTAAAATTTTTTGGTGTCCCAGGCAATCGAACAAAATTTCATTCATTTTTCTTTACTTTACATACTTGAACATTAGAGAAAAAAGTATGTATATTTCAAAGGTGTAATGAGATAAAATCGACTTTAATTGCAAATTTTATTAACTTCCCGTAGGGTAAGTTATAGTAATCGCAAAAAAATCGAAAATGAAAATTTTTATATATCTTTACGTTTCAGAGGTTTCTGAATATTTTGGCATACCTTAGAAAAAATGGATGTATGTGTGTGTGTGTGTGTGTGTGTATGTATGTATGTATGTATGTATGTATGTATGTATGTATGTATGTATGTATGTATGTATGTATGTATGTACGTGTGTGTATGTATGTGCGGATACAAATTTTCGTCGACGATTTCGGGAACACGGATCAACCGATTTGAATAATTCAAAAAACATTCGATTCGTATTGATAAGGAGACGTGCTGATTAGTTTTTGGCGAAGTCAGGTCTAGCCGTTTCGAAGATACGGGGCAAAAAGTGCCGAAAACGGTAACTCAGTTTTTAAGAGAACGGAGCGTCCGATTTTAATAATTCAAAAAACATTTTACTTGTATTGATAAGGTGAAGAACCGATCAAATTTTCATAAAGGCAGGTCCAGCGGTCTCGGAGATCTAATGAAAAAAGTAAAAAAAAATGCCATTTGGCGGTCAAAAATGATCATTAGACATATGCACATCAAATTATGAGATATTTTATAAAGATTTTAACAATAAGTATAATTTTGGCTTACATTCCTATGGGTTCCGTACCAATGTTTACGCGTTAGACGTCGACGCGGCGCTTACGCGGTTTGATATTTCGTCTTTATGCAGTTAAAGCAGTACGATTGCTTTGAAAAAAAGTTTAGATCTTTCAAAATATGTCAAAATAAAGAAAACATTTTTTTTCAAAAAAAAAAAATTAAAAAAAAAAAATTAAAAAAAATTTTTTCTTTTTCAAAAAAAGTAATTTTTTGTCTAATTGTTTGTCAAAAATCTTATTTTTTCGAAGTAAATTTTTTTCAAAAAAATAATAATTTTTGGTACGGGAAGTTCCAGCAATTTGCCTTGAGGCACGATGCCTTAATTGCCTTAAGACAGAATTCCACTTACAGCTAGTTTTGCTTTCATTTGATTTAAACGTTGATTTTTTATATAAAAATTATATTAAAGCTTTTTATTAACTTCCCGTAGGGCAAGGTAATCGCAAAAAAATCGAAAATGAAAATGTTTATATATCTTTACGTTTCAGAGGTTTCTGAACATTTTGGCATACCTTAGAAAAAATGGATGTATGTGTGTGTGTGTGTGTATGTGTATGTATGTATGTATGTATGTGCGTGTGTGTATGTATGTGCGGATACAAATTTTCGTCGACGATTTCGGGAACACGGATCAACCGATTTGAATAATTCAAAAAGCATTCGATTCGTATTGATAAGGAGACGTGCTGATTAGTTTTTGGCGAAGGCAGGTCCAGCCGTTCCAAAGATACGGGGCAAAAAGTGCCGAAAACGGTAACTCAGTTTTTAGGAGAACGGAGCGTCCGATTTTAATAATTCAAAAAACATTTTACTTGTATTGACAAGATGAAGAATTGATCAAATTTTCATGAAGGCAGGTCTAGCGGTTTCGGAGATCTAATGATAAAAGTAAAAAAAAAATGCCATTTGGCGGTCAAAAATGATCATTAGACATATGCACATCAAATTATCAGATATTTTATAAAGATTTTAACAATAAGTATAATTTTTTTTTACATTTTTTAGGGTTCCGTACCAATGCTTATCCGTTAGACGGCGGCGCGGCGCTTACGCGCTTTGACATTTTGTTTCTATGCGGATAAAGCAGTACGATTGCTTTGAAAAACAGTTCAGAATTTCCAAAGTATGTCAAAATGAAAAAAACATTTTTTTTTTCAAAAATTTTTTGTCAAAACTATAGTTTCTCTCTAATTTTTTCGAAGTAAAATTTTTTCAAAAATGTTAATCGTTTTTAAAAAAATAATTTTTGGACCGGGAAGTTCCAGCAATTTGCCTTAAGGCACGATGCCTTAATTGCCTTAAGACAGAATTCCACTTACAGCTAGTTTAACATTAATGTTGTACATTTGCAGCGGATGAATACGGAATGAATTTTGTCGCTAATAAATAGCTCGAAATATTGTTCAAACGTAGTTCGATAGCAGTTGAATAACAAATTATTCACGTTTTACATTATATTAGCGCCTAATTTTAACCTGAAGCTTGGCCTTAATCTTGGAATATACGTCTACATTACAATAATGCCCATAACAAGAAAGGGCCGCGCAATGCCGATTCGAGCAGTGAAATTATTTTCCAATAGAATAACCCATATTTTTGAGATGTAAATGAAAAACGAAAAACTCGAAAAAAGTTTAATGTTATAATTATTATGAAGGGCAAAATAATGAATTATTTAATTTTTATTTATATGGATAAAATGAGGTAAACTTTATATATTCAATATTAAATTTTTTGTTGTACGTAAAATATTTCTCATTAAATAATAATACATCACCTTGCCGCTCTTACTGTAATTATTTCGAGGATTTATTATATATAAAACAAATCATTCTCATATTCCTATTGTTACATATTTGAAATAAAAAAATATATATTATTAGATAGATTTTTATTTTGCAAACTAGAGTGTTAACGGTTAATTTCAGAATTTTCGGCTTTGGAAAAACCAGATTAAATTCATTTGTGAACTTTCGATATGAATATTCCTGCTTGTTGTCATTCAGGACAATGGTTATCATAATATTTTTTTTTTGTAATATTGTTATATTATTTTATATTATTATTATTATATATTATATTATATTTAAAATTTTGAAGTGTTTTATTTACTTTTTTCTATATAATGCAATAAATTGTTAAAACTATAAAAAAAGCTATAATAATTTCACAAAAGTTACTTTTTTAGGTCAATCAGCTTATCAGTCCTACGAATATGTTATGAAAATTATTGATTTGAGAAAAATTGCTTTTAGAAAATACTCCGATGTGTAATAAATCCACTCGGAATACTTTGAATCACTCATAAAATAATTTATTTTCTGTTGATTGAGTCGTATTTACATATATCGAAAAGTTCATGTAACTGGCCTCAAGGCAAAATACCAATACCAACAAGTTTCTCATTGCTATTTTATTAATTCAATTTTTACGGTTTTAAATCAGTATAACTTTCTACCATGTTCTTGACTGGTAGTCTAATAGACTTTGGTATTATTACATTGATGATGAACATTGTAATTAATGTTCGAATGCTTTTTTTTAGCTCTTTTTTCAAAAGCGAGAATCGTGCAGCTACTATAAATATTATAAAATTTCTTTCCTTTAAGTATTAAATATGAATAAGCTTTACAAAAGCCTGAAATAATATTTATTATTATTGATTACGGCTTGCTTATGAATAAATAACTAAATAAATATAATAATATATTTGAAAACATTTAATATTTTTAGTCTCAATTAACAAAAATAAATTATAACAAAAAAAATTAATATTTTTGTATTATTTCATTACGGAACGGCGAACATTCCAACATTTGCCTTAAGGCACAATGCCTTATGCGGCACTAGTGTATAACTTCCCGTAGGGTAAGTTATAGTAATTGCAAAATGTTTCTCAAATGTATGCCAAAATGTTGGAACATTTTGGCATACCTTAGAAAAAAATTATGTATGTGTGTATGTGTGTGTGTGTTTGTTTGATATGTGTTATTTGGTTTACAAGAGCAATATAATTACCTACTCAAAGTCAAATTAGACCTTTGTACCCCAGCCCTATTCTATTCAAAAATTAAGTTGAATAGTTGCAGAGAAGGATGAATGATAATAATGCAGCATCTTCATACAATTTATGCATATTGCACGCTATCGTGTATCTAATCCATTTGTGTATAGCTGAGATGTAGGAATTATAGGTACGTGTAACTAGTGTTAGAACAAAATATCGAGTACTGAGTAAATATCGATACTTTGCGGTCGATAGTGAGTACTTTTGCTATCGATTTTTTAGCTCGATCTATTTTCCAATATCGATTCTTTTCGTCGATAGTACTCAAAAAGAATCGACAGCGTAATCTATGAACACCACTCATCGACCAACTATGAACACCAATCATTGCAAATGCAATACAATAGTCTCTCTAGGAGGTCGTAACTGTTCAAAGAATTGTCCAAAAACGATCCCTCAGGGTCATCAGTCTCACAAACCCAAAATGAATATGAGCACACTAATAAATAAAGATGTTTATTTAATACTCTTATGTAAAATGAAACGGATTTTAAAGTAGGTACCTTAAATGTTTTATAAAAACATATTCAACAAATAAAGTATGATTATTTCGAATAATAATACTCATCAATTTCAATATATTAGTATTTTGCGTTTACTATATTTTGATTCTTTTTTACGCAAAATACTAATACATAGAAATTGATGAATATTATTATTTGAAATAATTATATTTCGAATCTTTTTTACGCAAAATACTAATATATAGAAATTGATGAATATTATTATTTGAAATAATTATATTTCGATTCTTTTTTACGCAAAATACTAATACATAAAAATTGATGAATATTATTATTTGAAATAATTATATTTCGATTCTTTTTTACGCAAAATACTATACATAGAAATTGATGCATAATAATATTTGAAATAATAATATTTCGATTTTTTTTACGCAAAATACTAATATATAGAAATTGATGAATATTATTATTTGAAATAATTATATTTCGATTCTTTTTTAACGCAAAATACCCATGTTTTGAAATTTTTGAATTTCAACATGCAAACATATGGGTTTGAGTTTCTCGGAACCATTTAAACTTTAAATCCCATCGCTCCGAAAGGAAAAAAAGAAAAAAAAAAAAAAAAAAAAAAAAAAAAAATAAAAAAAAAGAAAAAAAAGAAAAAAAATGAATAAAAAAAATAAAAAAAAATAAAAAAAATAAAATAAAAAAAAGAAAAAAAAATTAAAAAAAATAAAAAAATTAAAAAAAACGGTTTTTTAAAGTTGCTAAAATTATTCATATAAAAATATTCAACAATTATAAAATATTATTTTACTTAAAAATATTAAAAATATTATTGTGCTTAAAAATACTTAAAAAGTATTGCTTTTTGAATATAGTATCAGACTATTATATTGTTTTAATCAAAAATACTCAACTATTATAACTTTTCTTCTTTTTTTTGAAAAATTATAGAATTTTACAATATTGAAATCAATTTACAATATTGAAAATGATTCTAATTTAATACATCAGATACAAGCAATAGAATTCATTCTAATATTGTGATATGATATTTAATGAGTTTTAGATCTTTGTTGCACTTATGTTTGATTTTTATGAAAAGTACTCAAAATTCGATAGAGTACTATCGATACTTTCGCTACGATATTTTTTTGGCATCGATATTTTGATTAGATACTTTTTAAAGTGCTCAATATCTTTTGCCTCGATACTTCAAATACTACGTGTAACCTTTCCGAACTTATCTCTTCAACACAACAATATTATTATAGAAAGCTGAACAACGTATCTGCAACTTTTCTTTTTTTGAGTGAGTGAGATTCTTGCGTGAAAAAAAATTGGGATGCTGTTATGTTGTATGAGCGTCGACTTTAGGAAGCGACATTCGAATGATCTTAAACTGAATAAAATTAATATGTTTATTGAAATAAACAGTTATAATATCAATAAATAGAGTACAATGTTTTAAATATTTGCATTTCTATTTGTTGATTTGCATTAGTTTTTTATTCGAATAATTTTTATTTGAAAATCTGATTTAAATTTATCACATAAATAACCAGATGCATATAAATAACCCGATCACGCTATGGAATGTTTACATATATACTTGTAAATAAAAATCTAAACTAGTTGTGTATAACATCGTGCCTTAAGGCAAATTGCTGTAACTTCCCGTACCGTAACGAAATGTTCGAGGAATACTGGTTCGCGGTATACTGGTTCTGGTTTGTTCAATTTTTCAATGTGTTTCACAAATTGGATTTGAAAAATATTTGCAGCACTAGAAGAAAAAATAATAGGCTTTCCAATAACGCTAATGATAAAGTAATTAAATAAAACGCTCTGTCCGAAAGCATTAATTGAAACATTATTTTATCTTTTTTAGCTAATAATAAAGGATTATTCATATATATTAATATACATTAGGATTAACATATATTAATATACATTATGTGGTCTAAGCCAATTTAAGTAGAATCACGTAATGTTTTTTTCAATATCTTTTATGGTTACGCCAAAAATTGAGTTTGAAAAAGGGGCCACTTTGGCATATTTTCAATGATATCTCGGCCATAAGGTGAGATACAAAGTTGAAGTTTGGTGTATCGGATGTTTTCAAAAAATCTTCAAAGAATGTATGGCAATGCGCCCACACCCCTGCGCGTCGTGATTATTATGTACTGGCAGGCCCTTGCAATCGTCAGAATGGGCTGGCTATTAGCATATGCTTTCTGAACAGTTATAAAAACACTCACCATATTTCAGCCTTGTGGGAGCAAGTTATGAAAAAAAATTTTTTTGACATTTTTACAAATTGAAGGGATGATGATGCAATCGCGGAATTACTGTCAGAATGGTACTTTCTTAATGGGTCGATAATAAAATATCATAAAAAAAATTTCTAGCTCTGTGAAAACCGGTTAGTCAAAGAGTTCACTGGCTCGTGGACTAATATTTAGGTATACGTTATTTATTTGATTTATAAAATGTATTCTCAATTTTAATTAACGTTTAGTTTTCTTTCAAATAATCTCTAAAATAGCTTACTTGTGGGTTGGATAAAGAACCAAAAGAATCTTTACCCTGGCAAAAGCATAAACATTTAAAAAGAGTAGGTAAATAAAAAAGTAAATCAAGTTAAAAACACAATTTTACAAGACATAAATTAATAAGTTGTTATTTCTGCTCTGCTCACAAATAGATCTGACGTAATAACAGATCAATGTTACAATGTTATCCCTATACAAAACGTACTCATGAAGTTTATATTTCACGAATAATGTCACTATTATTTCGTAAAATACTTCTAGAATTAAATATAAAACATTGGACCTGTTTGCCCCCTACGCATGCCATATTACCCCGACTATGGGGTAAAAAAGACCAGTTGACAAATTTTTGAAAAACTGCAAAATAACACATTTCTACAATGATGAATTAGCTGTGAATTTTACTGAGCATATTCAGATATTTGTTTCTTTGTTATACGTTATTTGTTATGATATATTTGATTTGGTTTTCACAATATAATTTATATTTGCTCAAAGTCAAATTTAAACTTTGTGTCCCGCCCTATCCTATATATTATATCGATTATATTTATGGTTTCTCATAAGTTTATTATTGAGAAACACTGATTCGTTCTAAGTAATTATTTGTGTAAAATAAATAAAACATATTCAGAAGAACTCAACGCGCGTGCAAGGTAAGCGCTCGTGTCGCATGTCAGAAATCCGAGCATGACATTTACAATTACACTTCATGAAACCATCCCCCTTTGCTCCTCGAAGTTAGTTCAGAGCATCGTTCGAAAATGTCCCCCGCAAAGGTACGGCAAACAAAGCGTCGGCTAAAAAGTACGAGCGTAGGGCGGCGGGAGCAGTTCATCCGCGCGGATTCGAGACAATACGAACAGAAATAACCTAAAAACAAATAGAGGATAAAAATATGCGACGGGTACACTTCGCGGAGCGTTCCAATCAATTTATTCGGGATTATTACGCTCGGCCAATGGTTGGCTTAAGTATAGGCGGGGCCTATCAGCGTTTTCGTACCGCGCGCCATTCGTTTGAAATGATTGCCCGATGGTGGGCGGAGTTCCGAGAGTGTGTCGATTCGCTTCGGTTTGCGGAGGGTAGAAAGTAAATGCTATTTAGTTTCACCAATGCCGGCGAGGTAGTCGGACGTGCGTCAAATCGCTTAGTTCATCTGCAATTTATATATTGTCGCAAAGTGATAGCTTACAAACTAATTTTCATAAAAGTCAACAAAGCCTTTGTTAGCCGAAACAGTATTTTACAGTGTTTTAATGACATATTTTTGTTACACGTATTGTCATGTTATTTTAGTTTGATCATTCACGCATACTGTGAATAGTGTTTTTTTAACAATATAACTTTTTATAGACTTTTTAAACGCGTTTTTGTGCGAAACGCGGATTGGCTGACAATGCGTTTATGTTATTTTATAAATAATCACTCTTTGCAATGTTGATAAGCACCAGCTTGAACGGTATCGGTGTCGGTATGTCGACGGACGGCATGTCGCCCCAACAGAGCGTAGCCGGCGACGTCAGCGAAGATGAAGTCGGCGATATCAACGTCGATGACAGCGACAGCCAGCACAGTAATGCGAGTAACATATCACAATCTCACCACCTCAATCATCACCATGCACAGCGTCTAATGCAATCTGACAGCGATCGTCAGAGCGAGGATTCAGCGGGCAGTTGTGCTGCTGTGAGCAGCCACCATGCGTCCACTGCTTCGCTGTTGCGAAACAATACAGGTGAAGCGTTAACGTTTAGCATATCGAGATTATTAGCCCCAAACAATCATCACCGCAATGACGGTAGTGCGGCGAGCAGTCCGCATGCTGCTTCTATACCAACGTCTGGCCCATCGCCGGATCACCAGCAACAATCGCAAATTGCAGCGCAAACATCCGCAGCAGCAGCATTACCCGGCGGCTATCTCGCTGGATTATACGCCAGCGGCGGACTTGCGGGGATGGTATATGGCTCGGCGCAAGCTGGAGCTGGTGCTGGAGCTGGCGCTGGCGTTTTGAGGGTTCCAGCTCATCGAAGTATGGGTCCATTAAGCGCACCGTTGGCTGGTTGGGGAGCTTTGGGAGCATTGCATCCTGCCGCAGCATTAGCGCATCAAGCGGTAAAGGACAGATTAGCAGGTGAGGACCTATATACCTATCGGATTTCTTACTTTTAGATTTATATTAATTTTTCTTATACGTGAATTTGTGACATTCAACGATCAATCAACGAAATATACATACTAATACTTATATTAGCCGAAATCTGTACTCATTTATAATATATTCATATTTGAGAACAGTTTGATACCAAAATATTCAGCGAACGAGTTAAATATTTTTATTTCAAATATATTGAATTTTGTCAATCAATTAATTTATCTTAAATATATTTAAATATTATGGAATCTTACAATTGAAGCTTTTACTTGGAATTTTATTGTCAATATCTATTGTTATACTAATATATAATCATCACTTTACAACGCGTTTATTTGCGTAATATTGTCTATGATTAAGATAATGCCCATCAAAAATCAATTTAAAAGATATTTAAACTTCTATAAATATATTATATTGATTTGAACAGGCATAAAATTTACATCTCTATCGCATTACCTTCTAAAAATATTCAAGCGGCGGCGGCACTTGTCAGTATATCTATCCGACGGTTAGAATTAAGTTTTAACTCAATCATTTAATTAATTTAATTTCATATAATTCCTAATTATAAATTATTAATAAGACAGCAAATATACAATTCATATTTTATCGAAATGTAAAGAAATTTGTGTAATAAAAATATAATATTATTATTAATATATCAAGTATATTATAAGAACTTCTGCAAAGCGGCAAAATATTTTTGATGGCAAAACAACGTTTGCCGGCTTAGCTAGTTTTTTATATATATATATATATATATATATATATATATAAATGTGTGTGTGTATGTGTGTGTGAGAGAGAAAGAAAATATATGTGTAAATTATATTATCAATTCCAACATGCGACATATGCTTCATAGTTGTATCATATTTGTATTTCAATTCTAGATGTGAAGAACTATGCTCGTTATCTACTTCTCTTCTAATTTTGTACTTAGTTTTTACTGAATATTGAAGTTAAATAATGATCATTGCTTATACGTTCTAGTATTTGTTTTAATGCATTGGAAGGGTCTTATATAAACACACATAGCAAGACTCTATTTTATATTTATTGTTGAACTATTAATAATTATATGATCAGATTGTTTTAGACCTATTCTTTTTTATTAATAATTATATTGAATTAACTTGATTTTATTAAAATTTGATGCGCCGCACTGATTGTAAGTTTTAAAAACAAGGAATTAGTCGCTAGTTGTTTTTTAAGTAGAGTAAGCACGGAAAGTCAAAAGAGCTTTGAACGCATTGAAAAACGCATGCAAACACTGAAAGATGTAAAATTTAACTAGCTGTAAGTGGAATTCTGTCTTAAGGCAATTAAGGCATCGTGCCTTAAGGCAAATTGCTGGAACTTCCCGTACCAAAAATTATTATTTTTTTAAAAACAATTAACATTTTTGAAAAAAAATTACTTTGAAAGAATAAGATTTTTGAGAAACTATATTTACTATACTATGTAAATTGGACAATAAATAACTTTTTTTTGAAAAAAAAAATTTTTTTTAAAAAAACATTTTTTTTTTTAATATTTTTTTTTTTGAAAAAAAATTTTTTTTTCTTTATTTTGACATATTGTAGAACATCTGAACTTTTTTTCAAAGCAATCGTACTGCTTTAACTGCATAGGGACAAAATATAAAGCGCGTAAGCGCCGCGTCGCTGTCTAACGCATAAGCATTGGTACGGAACCCATAGAAATGTTAACAAATTGTATACTTATTGTTAAAATCTCTATAAAATATCTGATAATTTGATGTGCATATGTCTAATGATCATTTTTGACCGCCAAATGACTCATTTTTTTACTTTTTCTTCCATATCTCCGAAACCGCTAGACCTACCTTCATGAAAATGTTATCGATTCTTCATCTTGTCAATACAAGTCAAATGTTTTTTGATTTATTCAAATCGGACGCTCCGTTCTCTTAAAAACTGAGTTACCGTTTTCGGAACTTTTTGCCCCGTATCTTCGGAACGGCTTGACCTGCCTTCGCCAAAAACTAATCAGCACGTCTCCTTATCAATACGAATTGAATGCTTTTTGAATTATTCAAATCGGTTGATCCGT